>NC_053024.1:667565171-667761904 GCF_003073215.2 Triticum urartu
GGCAAGTCTCTTTACTCGTTCCGTAACACATCATCCCGTGATCAACTCCTTGGTCACTTTGTGCACATTATGATGATGTCCTACCGAGTGGGCCCAGAGATACCTCTCCGTTTACACGGAGTGACAAATCCCAGTCTCGATTCGTGCCAACCCAACAGACACTTTCGGAGATACCTGTAGTGTACCTTTATAGCCACCCAGTTACGTTGTGACGTTTGGCACACCCAAAGTATTCCTACGGTATCCGGGAGTTGCACAATCTCATGGTCTAAGGAAATGATACTTGACATTAGAAAAGCTTTAGCATACGAACTACATGATCTTGTGCTAGGCTTAGGATTGGGTCTTGTCCATCACATCATTCTCCTAATAATGTGATCCCGTTATCAACGACATCCAATGTCCATGGTCAGGAAACCGTAACCATCTATTGATCAACGAGCTAGTCAACTAGAGGCTTACTAGGGACATGGTGTTGTCTATGTATCCACACATGTATCTGAGTTTCCTATCAATACAATTCTAGCATGGATAATAAACGATTATCATGAACAAGGAAATATAATAATAACCAATTTATTATTGCCTCTAGGGCATATTTCCAACACAGGGGACTGATCTGTGTGCATTCTGCGTTTGCGAGAACATTCGCATGATGGCGTCCGAAAGGAGCAGATCTCAAAGACGGGAATGGGTACGCTTGTCAGAACACTATTCACAATTTTTACACCATTATCGTTATCTAGTCACACAACTAATACACATGCATATTGATCTCCTTCTTAACAGTTCAAAGAGGTGTGGGACAAGCTCCTAGAAACGGAGCGCGTAGAAGCACTTCAAGAGGAAATAGCGGGATTTTTGCTCGACCAGGTCATAAATCCGAAGGGAGAATACTATTACCCTCTACCGCCCCCATCGACCAGGTCATGAACCACTTCCAATTGTCATCATGCTCCGAAGGCACCAATTAGGCTAATGCCACTGGCTCCAAAGGCAACATGCATATGTAGGAGAAATTGTATATAGCTATACATGTGTGTATGTGTGAATTAATATGGTGGTTTGTGAGACATTGATGATATATATATGATTGGTTCTACTAGAAATTCTATTTATATATATATATATATATGCATAACGTGTACAATGTGTAGTATCGTAAAATACCAACCGGTACTAAAGGGATCCCGGCCCCCGGAGCTGGCTCATGCCACGTGGTTGCCCTTTAGCACCGGTTCATGCTGAACCGGTACTAAAGGGGGGGCCTTTAGTGACCACACTTTAGTGCCGGTTATGGAACCGACACTAAAGGGCCTTACGAACCGGTGCTATTGCCCGGTTCTGCACTAGTGGATAATGAAGCTCAGGTGCAGACTGATGATACATAATCAAATAGCAATTAATTAAGTACAGCGTTACAAGGCAAAAGGGAGAGAGGTACTGACAAGAGCAATGCAGAGCCCATTATTGTTTTGAGATCGTATGATCCTTTGAGCAAGGAGATTCATCTGAAATTAGTTTTCATACAAGAGAGAAGGTAAGGCACAAGCAGAAATTTAGGAGTTCAAATTTTGAATTGATATCATAGACAGTACCTGACGCTGGGCTCCCAGCAGTTCTAATAGGGGTTTGGCCACTGGAGTAGGGGTAAAGTGTGGTACAGTTGGGCCTGTGTTTTCTGTGGCTGCTGATCTATCTGATTTAGCAGGTATCACTACCTTTTCCAAATACCTAGTTTGTACTCCTTGACGACCTGCACTCACCCTCTTCCTTTTGGACACCTATTACGAAAGAACAACATTTGACTGGAAAAACATAGTGTGACGACACATGGAATAGGTACAGAAAATGGATAGGTATGGCATATACTCATATATGATGCTTAAACTAAGCAGATGGTGTAACAAAGTAGAAGTAATGCAACAGGTCAGAAGCAAAATATGTGCGACCAATACAACTTTGCAAAGTTAGAGCAAGCACCTTGATGGGTGAATAAGATAGGCCATCCTCCACCATGCCAAGTTTGTTAGACAGTGGATCATTCCGCAATATTCCTCTCATGCGCCCATTCTCATATTCGTTTTGATAATGTTCAATATCTGACATGCATGAAAACATAAAAACAAGTGAGATTTTCTTTGTAATGCAGAAGTGATTCTAATCCAATACTGCCTCCCTGTAAACCCCTTTGTGCTATCTCTGCAATTCTTTTAAAAGATGACATGCATGCTATAATTTGTTGTGTGCATTAATATAATGTGGCCTACTACTCAAAATATGAGAGCTCCAGAAGTGATGACACTTCGCAGATGATAGCTTCAACATATAGTAAAGAAGAACAAGTCGACCTGACCTGACAGATTCAAAATATACTAAGGGAGAACAACTCGACCTGACCAGTCGACCGCAAGAGAAGAGTATCATATTAAAGAAGAGCAGAAGAGCAAGCAGATTGAAGATATTACAAGTCTTTTAATACAATGTCGGTTGGCCACCCATGATGAACCAGAGCGCACAGAGAAATACTATTCTTTCCGGTCTCTCCATATGTGGCTCACATGCATTTCGAAACTAAAGTAGGAACATTTAGCTAACCAATTAAACATCTCTCTGTTTTACTAATATCAGCAATAATATCAGATATGAATTTGTACAACTAAGCTTGTTTAGCTCGATGGGTGGAGCAGTGCTATTACGACACAAACCACGTAGGCTGATTGTGGTCATCATAAAATGGGGAAAACATAAGCATGATGAGTACAGTGTTGACCGTGGCAGTGGGATGGCAGATCTAAAGCTGCAAACCGCGCAAAGGGTAGTTAGCAACCAATGTTTGCTTTGAAATAACAACTAAGATTTGGTATGGACAAGAAAGTACGGTCAACAAGTGACAAAGAAATGCAATTATGCTGTCTCTCTATATGTCGCGACATGCATTTGGAAACTCAAGTGGGACCTTTAGCTAACCAATTAAATGTGTCGGTTAACTAATATCAGTATCATATCACAATCATATTTGAACAACTAAGCTTTCGAATTCTGAGTGTTGTGTTGTTTAGCTTGAAGGGTGGAGTAATGCTAGTACGATAGAAAGCACCTACGCAGATCATAGTAGAGTAGATAAAAGGGGAAAACCCTAAGCATCAAGAGAAAAATCAGGAAAGTGGAACTAGCTGGACCAGTGGGGGGCGCACATGCTTTTCGAAACGAATATAGGAACATTAGGTGACCAATTAAACTTTCTCTGTTTTAGTCATATGAGCATCCTTTCAAATTCGTATTTCAACATGTAAGCTTTGGGTTGAGGTCTTGAGGAGCAGTGCTAGCAAGACACGAAGCACCTACAATGATGGTAGTGAATATAAAGGGGGGAAACCATAAGCTTTACGAGTATATCGCCCGTGCCATGGCGGATCTGAAGGTGCAAACCGGACAAAGCTACTTCACAACCAATGTTTGCTTTCAACTAGCCACTACGATTTGGTACGGACAAGAAAAGTACAGTAAACAAATTACGATCTATTTTCTGGGTGAGATCAATAACTTAAGCACATATGGAAGAGTACCACCTCTCTTGCGACGCCGTGTAGGCCTATGCTGATACGTTGAGGGTGCTGCGAGTGCGATGGCTGTCGGCGGCGGGGAAGAAGACTTTAGACGGCAGACAGCCGGGTCGGGGGATATATCCTGTTGTCGTGGACGAGGCGGTCATAGGAGCGGCAACGGCAAGGTGGACGACGACGCCGATGAAGTGAGAGGAGGCGATGAAAGGATGCTGGTCCAGCGCCGTGGATGAGAGACATCCATCTCTTGGAGTGGACGACGGGGTAGGGGTAGCGACTCCGGCAAGGTGGAGGATGGGGTGGCGGATGGAGGAGGCTGACCGCAGTGCGGAGGTTGTCGTGCCGCCGACGGCGTATGAATGGGGAAATGGAGGGGAGGGGGATCTCAAACTTTGGGACGTGCTTCTCTGAAATGGGGGAAAGTTACGAACTTATTCCCTATTTAAAATTTTGGACATCGCGTAGGTTGGGGATAGGACGGTAATCTCGCATCTCCCAAATATTTGCCGGTAACTATTTCGGGCGAGGAGAGGGTGTTTTTCCGCCCACGGTTGGCGCTGACGGTGTATGAACGGGGCTGACAGGTTGGGCGGTTGTGTCATGTCTGATGGAAGTTACACATCTTCTCCTATTTAAAATATTATCCTACATCGATTTTGGGCAAGGAGAGGCTGTTTTGCCGCCCACAGTTGGCTCCCAGGGTGTATGAACGGGGTTGACAGGTAGGGCAGTTGTGTCACATCTGATGGAAGTTACACATCTGCCCCTATTTAAAATATAAGCCTACATCGATTTCAGATAGGTAGGGTAGTCTGTTTTGCTGCCCACCGTGTATGAATGGGGAAATGGAGGAAGAAACACATGTCTTTCGGACGAGCTTGAATCAAATGTGTTTTGCCGCCCACGTTTGGCGCCCACCATGTCTGAATGGGCTTAGAGGCCGTCGTGTCACGTCTGATTGAAGTTACTAGTCTACCCCTATCAACAGCAGTGTAAATCCTGTCGATAAGGATGTCAAGTGTCAGGGGTAGACAGTAATTTCCATCTGGCAAACACTTGCTTCAAGCAGCCCACAAATTATAGTGGGTGTTTAGCCGCTTCGTTCAAAACTTGGGAGAATTAGCATTCACGTTTGCCCTGGGACCTGGCAAACTAAATTCAAATCCAATTTGTATTCGATTACGAATATCCACAGATAAATATACGTTTTGTTATTTATTTCTTCAAAACGAAAACAAAGATTTATTCCACCTTTATATATGATTATGATTTAGAAATGTCGTGATCTTCGAATTCAGTAGGTTGGATACACTCTGAGTCAAACAGTTATTTCATCCAATACAATATGCTCACACGACAAACAGTTCACCTTATGTCAATCATACAAGTTTTGAGGATTACCTCGCCTAAAAAATTCGGATCATTACAACACATGGACAACATAGGGGGTCTTGCAACATAATCCATTTAGAGACATGACACAACATGCAAGTACAATAATCTAATGAAAATTTGAACTGGTATCTAAATAAGAACCGGGATTATCTTGGGCTTCAGATAGCAGAAACAGCAGGACCTCCTCCGTCTTCAAATGCAACATTCTTACTTCCTCCAATTCTTGGGTTGCTTGCATAATGCGTGCCGCTAATTCCGTAATTTCCAGCCTCAAGATAAATATTACCTCATTCATGGCAGCACACCATCTCTTTTTGCCTCTAGTAGAGCCTCAAGCACTATAATATCTATGCTCAGACTGCTCTTCGGCGGTGTTACCTCTGAACTGCTACCATCTGGTAACATGGATGGCACACTGGTTCCACAAATAGATTCTGGGGTTGTACATTGTGTCCTAGTGTGAACGGCATCCTGAAAGGTTTCCGCTGGACATCAGTAAGAGATAGTTATCGTATGATCCAGGCAGTAAGCTTACATGGTAAACGACGGACGAATTATTGCCGAGCATGGCAAACTATATTTAAATGGTTCGAAGCAGCATCAGCCGAAAAGAAATTAAAATGGTAAGATGAAACTAGGGATGTAAGTGGCAAATAAACGAAATCCGCCAGTCCCATCTAGTTAGTTTTTGCTACCTCCCTAGTTCATTTTCCTCAAAAAAACAAAAACTTTTTTGAACTATGATACGTCTCCAACGTATCTATAATTTTTGATTGCTCCATGCTATATTATCTACTGTTTTGGACTATATTGGGCTTTATTTTCCACTTTTATATTATTTTTGGGACTAACCTATTAACCGAAGGCCCAGCCCAAAATTGCTGTTTTTTCGCCTATTTTAGTGTTTCGAAGAAACGGAATATCAAACAGAGTCCAAACGGAATAAAACCTTCGGGAACGTGATTTTCTCACCGAACGTGATCCAGGAGAATTGGACCCTGCTCCAAGGAACAAAAGAGGCAGTCACGAGGGTGGGGGCGCCCCCCTAGGGCGCGTCCCCTGCCTCATGGGCCCTTCGTTGCTCCTCCGACGTACTTCTTCCTCCTATATATACACATGTACCCCCAAACGATCAGAACGGGAGCCAAAAACCTAATTCCACCGCCGCAACTTTCTGTATCCACGAGATCCCATCTTGGGGCCTGTTCCGGAGCTCCGCCGGAAGAGGGTCGTCATCACGGAGGGCTTCTACATCATCATAGCCCCTCCGATGAAGTGTGAGTAGTTTACCTCAGACCTTCGGGTCCATAGTTAGTAGCCAGATGGCTTCTTCTCTCTCTTTGAATCTCAATACAAAGTTCTCCCCCTCCCTTGTGGAGATCTATTCGATGTAATCTTCTTTTTGCGGTGTGCTTGTTGAGACCGGTGAATTGTGGGTTTATGATCAAGTCTATCTATGAATAATATTTGAATCTTCTCTGAATTATTTTATGTATGATTGCTTATCTTTGCAAGTCTCTTCGAATTATCCGTTTGGTTTGGCCAACTAGATTGGTAGTTCTTGCCATGGGAGAAGTGCTTAGCTTTGGGTTCAATCTTGCGGTGTCCTTTCCCAGTGACAGAAGGGGCAACAAGGCACGTATTGCATCGTTGCCATCGAGGATAACAAGATGGGGTTTATTTCATATTGCATGAATTTATCTCTCTACATCATGTCATCTTGCTTAAGGTTACTCTGTTTTTAACTTAATACTCTAAATGCATGCTGGATAGCGGTCGATGAGTGGAGTAATAGTAGTAGATGCAGAATCGTTTCGGTCTACTTGTGACGGACGTGATGCCTATATACATGATCATGCCTAGATATTCTAATAACTATGCTCAATTCTGTCAATTGCTCTACAGTAATTTGTTCACCCACCGTAGAATACTTATGCTCTTGAGAGAAACCACGAGTGAAACCTATGGCCCCCGGGTCTATTCTCATCATATCAATCTCCATCACTTTAATCTAGCTTTGCCTTTTACTTTGCTTTTACTTTTTACTTTGCATCTTTATACCAAAAATACCAAAAATATTATATCTATCAGATCTCACTCTCGTAAGTGACCGTGAAGGGATTTACAACCCCTAATCGCGTTGGTTGCGAGTAGCTATCGTTTTGTGCAGGTACGAGGGACTTGAGCGTGGCCTCCTACTTGATTGATACCTTGGTTCGAAAAACTGAGGGAAATACTTACGCCACTCTGCTGCATCATCCCTTCCTCTTCGGGGAAAACCAACGCAAGCTCAAGACGTAGCAAGAAGGATTTCTAGCGCCGTTGCCGGGGAGTCTACGCTAAAAGTCAACATACCAAGTACTCATCACAATCCCTATCCCTCGCATTACATTATTTTCCATTTGCCTCTCGTCTTCCTCTCCCCCCAATTCACCCTTGCCGTTTTATTCGCCCTCTCTCTCTATCCTCCCTTTCTATTTGCCTCTTTTGCCCGTTTGCTCTTGTTTGCTCGTGTGTTAGATTGCTTGTTTGTCACGATGGCTCAAGATAATACCAAATTGTGTGACTTCACCAATACCAATAATAATGATTTCCTTAGTACTCCGATTGCTCCTCTTGCCAATACTGAATCTTGTGAAATCAATGCTGCTTTGTTGAATCTTGTTATGAAAGATCAATTCGCCGGCCTTCCTTGCGAAGATGCCGCTACTCATCTGAATAGCTTCGTTGATTTGTGTGATATGCAAAAGAAAAAAGATGTCGATAATGATGTCGTTAAATTGAAGCTATTTCCTTTTTCGCTTAGAGATCATGCTAAAGCTTGGTTTTTGTCTTTGCCTAAGAATAGTATTGATTCATGGAACAAGTGCAAAGATGCTTTTATCTCTAAGTATTTTCCTCCCGCTAAGATCATCTCTCTTAGAAACGATATTATGAATTTTAAGCAACTTGATCATGAACATGTTGCACAAGCTTGGGAGAGAATGAAATTAATGATATGTAATTGCCCTACTCATGGTTTGAATTTGTGGATCATCATACAAAAAATTTATGCCGGATTGAATTTTGCTTCTAGAAATCTTTTAGATTCGGCCGCGGGAGGCACTTTTGTGGAAATCACTTTAGGAGATGCTACTAAACTCCTAGATAATGTTATGGTTAATTATTCTCAATGGCATACTGAAAGATCTTCTAATAAAAAAGTGCATGTCATAGAAGTAATCAATGTTTTGAGTGGAAAGATGGATGAACTTATGAAATTATTTGCTACTAAGAGTGTTTCTTCTGATCCTAATGATATTCCTTTGTCTACTTTTATTGAGAATAACAATGAATCTATGGATGTGAATTTTGTTGGTAGGAATAATTTTGGTAACAACACTTATAGAGGGAATTTTAATCCTAGGCCATATCCTAGTAATCCTTCTAATAATTATGGGAATCCCTACAACAACTCTTATGGAAATTATAATAAGATGCCCTCTGAATTTGAGACTACTGTTAAAGTGTTTATGAATTCACAAAAGAATTTTAATGCTTTGCTTGAAGAGAAATTGATTAAAGTTGATGATTTGGCTAGAAACGTTGATAGAATTTCTCTTGAGATTGATTCTTTAAAGCTTAGATCTATTCCTCCTAAGCATGATATCAATGAGTCTCTCAAAGCCATGAGAATTTCCATTGATGAGTGCAAGGAAAGAACCGCTAGGATGCGTGCTTCCTAAGATGCCTTTATTAAAGCGTGTTCCTCCAATTCCTATGAAAATCAAGATGAAGATCTAAAAGTTATTGATGTGTCTCCTATTAAATCTTTATTTTGCAATATGAATCTTGATGAAACTGAATATGATCTTCCTTTACCTAGAAGGCATTCTAAAAATTCGGAGTATTTAGATCTTAATAATGAAATTGATGAAAGTGGAATTGAAAGAAATAAAAATCTAGATGTTGCTAAACCCACTATATTGGATTTCAAGGAATTTAATTATGAAAGTTGCTCTTTAATTGATTGTATTTCCTTGTTGCAATCCGTGCTAAATTCTCCACATGCTTATAGTCAATATAAAGCCTTCACAGAACATATTGTTGATGCCTTGATGCAATCTTATGAAGAAAAACTTGATTTGAAAGTTTCTATCCCTAGAAAAATCTATGATGAGTGGGAACCAACTATTAAAATTAAAATTAAAGACCATGAGTTTTGTGTGATTCGGGTGCTAGTGTCTCTACTATTCCCAAGACTTTGTGAGATTTGCTAGATTTCCATAATTTTGATGATTGCTCTCTAAACTTGCATCTTGCGGATTCCACTATTAAGAAACCTATGGGAAGGATTAATGATGTTCTTATTGTTGCAAATAGGAATTATGTGCCTGTAGATTTCATTGTTCTTGATATAGATTGCAGTCCTTCTTGCCCTATTATTCTTGGTAGACCTTTCCTTAGAACGGTTGGTGCGATTATTGATATGAAGGAAGGGAATATTAGATTTCAATTTCCATTAAAAAAGGGCATGGAACACTTTCCAAGAAAGAAAATAAAATTACCATATGAAACTGTCATGAGAGCCACTTATGGATTGCCTACCAAAGATGGCAAGACCTAGATCTATCCTCGCTTTTATGCCTAGCTAGGGGCGTTAAACAATAGCGCTTGTTGGGAGGCAACCCAATTTTATTTTTATTCCTTGATTTTTTTCTCCTGCTTAGTAATAAATAAATTATTGATCCTCTATTTTGGTTGTGTTTTTCGTGTTTAATTAGTGTTTGTGCCAAGTAGAACCGTTGGGAAGACTTGGGGAAAGTCTTGTTGAACTTGCTGTAAATAACAGAAACTTTAGCGCTCACGAGAACTGCTGTAATTTTTATTTGGACAGTGATATTTAGTTAATTATTTTTGTAGATGATTAAGATAAATTCTTCACGTCCAGCAATTTATTTTAGAATTTTGGGGGTTCCAGATTTTGCGCTAGCTACAGATTACTACAAACTGTTCTGTTTTTGACAGATTCTGTTTTTCGTGTGTTGTTTGCTTATTTTGATGAATCTATGGTTAGTAAAATAGTTTATAATCCATAGAGAAGTTGGAATGCAGTAGGTTTAACAACAATATAAATAAATAATGAGTTATTTATAGTACCTTGAAGTGGTCTTTCGTTTTCTTTCGCTAACGGAGCTCACGAGTTTTCTATTTTGAGTTTTGTGTTGTGAAGTTTTCAAGTTTTGGGTGAATTCTTTTGATAGATCATGGAAGAAGGAGTGGCAAGAGCCTAAGCTTGGGGATGCCCATGGCACCCCCAAGATAATCCAAGGACACCAAAAAGTCAAAGCTTGGGGACGCCCCAGAAGGCATCCCCTCTTTCGTCCACTTCCATCGGTAATTTACTTGGAGCTATATTTTTATTCACCAACATGATATGTGTTTTGCTTGGAGCGTCTTGTATTATTTGTGTCTTTGTGTCTTAGTATGCCACAATCATCCTAGATGTACACACCTTTTGAGAGAGCCATACATGAATTAAAATTTGATAGAATACTCTATGTGCTTCACTTATATCTTTTGAGCTAAGGAGTTTTGCTCTATGTGCTTCACTTATATCTTTTGAGCGTTATAATTTTGCTCAATGTGCTTCACTTAGATCTTTTAGAGCACGGTGGTGGATTTGTTTTAAAGAAACTATTGATCTCTCATGCTTCACTTAAATTATTTTGAGAGTCTCTTAATAGCATGGTAATTTGCTTAATAATAATATGCTTGGTATTCAAGATTTGTGAAACTTTCTTTTGAGTGTGTTGAATACTAAGAAAAGATTGAAGCATGATAATTTTTTTGAGATATGGAGGTGATAATATTAAAAGTTATGCTAGTTGAGTAGTTGTGAATTTAAAGAATACTTGTGTTAAAGTTTGTGATTCCCGTAGCATGCACGTATGGTGAACCGTTATGTGATGAAGTCAGAGCATGATTTATTTATTGATTGTCTTCCTTATGAGTGGCGGTCGGGGAGGAGCGATGGTATTTTCCTACCAATCTATCCCCCCTAGGAGCATGCGCGTAATACTTTGCTTTGATAACTTCTAGATTTTTGCAATAAGTATATGAGTTCTTTATGACTAATGTTGAGTCCATGGATTATACGCACTCTCGCCCTTCCACCTTTGCTAGCCTCTCTAATACCGCGCACGTTTCGCCGGTATCATACACCTACCATATACCTTCCTCAAAACAGCCACCATACCTACCTATTATGGCATTTCCATAGCCATTCCGCGATATATTGCCATGCAACTTTCCACCGTTCCGTTTATCATGACACACTCCATCATTGTCATATTGCATATCCCGGTACACCGCCGGAGGCATTCATATAGAGTCATATTTTGTTCTAAGTATTGAGTTGTAAGAAAAATAAAAGTGTGATGATCATCATTATTAGAGCATTGTCCCAGTGAGGAAAGAATGATGGAGACTATGATTCCCCCATAAGTCGGGATGAGACTCCGGACGAAAAATAAAATAAAAAAGGAGGCCAAAGAAGCCCAAATAAAAAGAGGCCATAAAAATAAAGAGAAAAGGCCCAAATAAAAAAAGATGAGAGAAAAAGAGAGAAGGGACAATGTTACTATCCTTTTACCACACTTGTGCTTCAAAGTAGCACCATGATCTTCATAGTAGAGAGTCTCTCATGTTATCACTTTCATATACTAGTGGGAATTTTACATTATAGAACTTGGCTTGTATATTCCAATAATGGGCTTCCTCAAATTGCCCTAGGTCTTCATGAGCAAGAAAGTTGGATGCACACCCACTTAGTTTCTTTTTGAGCTTTCATATACTTACAGCTCTAGTGCATCCGTTGCATGGCAATCCGTACTCACTCACATTGATATCTATTGATGGGCATCTCCATAGCCCGTTGATATGCCTAGTTGATGTGAGACTATCTTCCCCTTTTTGTCTTCTCCACAACCACCATTCTATTCCACCTATAGTGCTATATCCATGGCTCACGCTCATGTATTGCGTGAAGATTGAAAAAGTTTTGAAAAAGTTAAGAGTGTGAAACAATTTCTTGGCTTGTCATCGGGGTTGTGCATGATTTAAATATTTTGTGTGGTGAAGATAGAGCACAGCCAGACTATATGATTTTGTAGGGATAACTTTCTTTGGCCATGTTATTTTGAGAAGACATAATTGCTTTGTTAGTATGCTTGAAGTATTATTATTTTTATGTCAATATAAACTTTTGTCTTGAATCTTTCGAATCTGAATATTCATATCACAATTAAGAAGATTTGCATTGAAATTATGCCAAGTAGCACTCCGCATCAAAAATTCTCTTTTTATCATTTACCTACTCGAGAACGAGCAGGAATTAAGCTTGGGGATGCCTGATACGTCTCCAACATATCTATAATTTTTGATTGCTCCATGCTATATTATCTACTGTTTTGGACTATATTGGGCTTTATTTTCCACTTTTATATTATTTTTGGGACTAACCTATTAACTGGAGGCCCAGCCCAGAATTGTTGTTTTTTTTGCCTATTTTAGTGTTTCGAAGAAACGGAATATCAAACGGAGTCCAAACGGAATAAAACCTTCGGGAACATGATTTTCTCACCGAGCGTGATCCAGGAGACTTGGACCCTGCTCCAAGGAACAAAAGAGGCGGTCACGAGAGTGGGGGCGCCCCCCTAGGGCGCGCCCCCTGCCTCGTGGGCCCCTCGGTGCTCCTCCGGCGTACTCCTTCCTCCTATATATACCTACGTACCCCCAAACGATCAAAACAGGAGCAAAAAACCTAATTCCACCGCCGCAACTTTCTGTATCCACCAGATCCCATCTTGGAGCCTGTTCCGGAGCTCCGCCGGAAGAGGGTCGTCATCACGGAGGGCTTCTACATCATCATAGCCCCTCCGATGAAGTGTGAGTAGTTTACCTCAGACCTTCGGGTCCATAGTTAGTAGCTAGATGGCTTCTCCTCTCTCTTTGAATCTCAATACAAAGTTCTCCCCCTCTCTTGTGGAGATCTATTCGATGTAATCTTCTTTTTGCGGTGTGTTTGTTGAGACCGATGAATTGTGGGTTTATGATCAAGTCTATCTATGAATAATATTTGAATCTTCTCTGAATTCTTTTATATATGATTGGTTATCTTTGCCAGTCTCTTCGAATTATCCGTTTGGTTTGGCCAACTAGATTGGTAGTTCTTGCCATGGGAGAAGTGCTTAGCTTTGGGTTCGATCTTGCGGTGTCCTTTCCCAGTGACAGAAGGGGCAGCAAGGCACGTATTGCATCGTTGCCATCAAGGATGACAAGATGGGGTTTGTTTCATATTGCATGAATTTATCTCTCTACATCATGTCATCTTGCTTAAGGCGTTACTCTGTTTTTAACTTAATACTCTAGATGCATGCTGGATAGCGGTCGATGAGTGGAGTAATAGTAGTAGATGCAGAATCGTTTCGGTCTACTTGTCACGAATGTGATGCCTATATACATGATCATGCCTAGATATTCTCATAACTATGCTCAATTCTGTCAATTGCTCAACAGTAATTTGTTCACCCACCGTAGAATACTTATGCTCTTGAGAGAAGCCACTAGTGAAACCTATGGCCCCCGGGTCTATTCTCATCATATCAATCTCCATCACTTTAATCTTGCTTTGCCTTTTACTTTGCTTTTACTTTTTACTTTGCATCTTTGTACCAAAAATGCCAAAAATATTATATCTATCATATCTCACTCTCATAAGTGACCATGAAGGGATTGACAACCCCTAATCGCGTTGGTTGCGAGTAGCTATCGTTTTGTGCAGGTATGAGGGACTTGAGCATGGCCTCCTGCTGGATTGATACCTTGGTTTTCAAAAACTGAGGGAAATACTTACGCTACTCTGCTGCATCATCCCTTACTCTTCGGGGAAAACCAACGTAAGCTCAAGACGTAGCAACTATCATACCACTAGTGGACTTTAATCAGGATTAAACCGGACCCAGTTGACATCCCTAGTTGAAAGGGAGTGTACAACCGCTATATTTATGTTGCCAAGGCATCTAAGCAGTTGAAATAATCTGAGAAAGCACTTAACAGTGTGGCCTCATATAAACTACGAAGACAGTCTTGTGATGAAGTTGAGAGGAAAAGTTAAGGACTCAAATGAAATAGGCATGCATTTCTTTATGATAGTACAGCATGCACTGCTGACATATTGGCCAACTCAGGTATAGCGTAACAACAAATAAGCATTCGAATCAAGCAATACAGCAAAGCAGACAACTGAACTATTTTTAATTCGGTAGGATTACACGTTGAGGGCACAAGCCAAGAAAGCATCCCACTCGCATTACATTTCACATGTACTAAAACACATTGGCTTACCATATGTTGCTGTGAAGCCTAGCTGCTGTTGCAATGTTCTTTGAAGATATCATCAGCATCCTGTGGTTGCAAATCTAGTTGTTGTAGTTTATTCTGCACCATCTATTTAGGTAAAATTAATTTTAATCACATGCACTGGTCCGAATTGATCATCAATGGTTCATCTAAACTAATGAAAGAAGGGTGTGTGCATACACGACAATGCTCCCTCCGATTCTTTTTACTTTGCGTATAACTTTTTCTCAGTTTTCTCGTATTAGTCGGCGCGTTGCCAATTCCTAGCGCTGGTTTCCTTTTGTGCCCCGCTCCATCCGCCTCTGCCCTAATTAATTGGCAAATTAGTCCAGAAAAATTAAACCAGTGCCCTCCTTGGTATGCGGGTCAAGAGTTATGCAGAGTAAATAGAATCGGAGGGAGTATATCTGCTTCCCTCTATTTTTATGCTTGTTCAAGGTGCCAGCCCCAAAAGAACAAATATTTTAATTGATGGGGTTGGCAGCTCCATAATTAATAGAAGCATCAAATTAGTCATGCAACTTGGGAAGATCAAGAACACACAAACAAATAATGAACAGAGGCTCGGAGCAGTGATGTAATAGCTAGCATCAGAAAATGTAGGGTAAAACGAAAAAAAAGCAGCGGAACCACATGCTACTTTGCTGATGTGTAATTAAGCATAGAGAACATTAAGCAGTCTGATGGAACCAACAGGTGGCATCAGAACAAACTAAAGCATATTAACTATATGTGCACTGGTATGTAATTTAGCACATGTAACATGTTCACTGCCAGAAGTATGGCCCTACAGGTGCAAGCAGAATAACACGTCTCATGAAAAACTGAATGATTCCCTGAAGAAATTCAAAGGTGCGGTGCTTATGCTAGGAAAGTAAACGTAGGCGCCGGCCGTTGGATAATAGTACCTAATTCTCGGCGGCGTATGGGTATCATTGTCATACTTGATAGCTAAGGATCATCGATGGTGCTCGTGTTGCGGTTGAGTTTGGCCTGGCTGTCGCCGTCGCTGAAGCGGCTCCGGTGCTACGGTTGCGGCGCCTATCGACATACAAGAAAGCTCATCTGTGGTAAGTGAACAGTTGCACGATAAAGAGAAAAACTGAAGGAGTACAAATCAAAATAACCTGATGAGGCTGCGGCGTCGGTAAAGCAGGGCCGGTGGAGTTGAATATGGCGTCCGTGGAGCGGGTCCGGTGCAGTGGACTAAGGCTTCGGCGGGCGCGTTGTACAGTGCTTTCGGTGAGGCGGATCTTTTGCGGCGGACGAGGGCTTGTATGAAGGGCCAGCGAAGGGGCGGACGAGGGAGTCAGTGAAGGGCCTAAGCTGTGGTGGACGAGGGCGCCGGTTAAGCAGATCCGGTGCGGTGGACCATGATGGCGGTCAAGGAGATCTGGAGCGGTGGACAAGCTAGTCGCTGAAGTGGCTCCGGTGAAGTGGTGAGTTGGCAGTTGGGGGTTCCAAGGTGCGGAAGGTAGATCCGGCGGGGTGTGAGGTCCACCGCTGCGGTGGAGGACTAGATTCGGCGGCTTGCCGTGGTTGGGGGGTCGGGGAGGGGAAGGGGAGGGGCTCTGGGGAAGAAATTTTGGGAGCAAAGAGGGGAAAACAATGGAGTTACCAAAGCAGCCCTTTTCCGTTCATGTGGCAGGGGTAAAACAGGAATATCGCAGGGCTAAACTTTCGGGTTCATGATATTTCGATGTGATCGGGAAGTTTGAAAGATTTTGGCACCTAAAATTATAAGTATTCTGCTCTCGTACGGACGACTATGATATCATGGCCGACAATTTGTTTGTTTTGCACGCAAAAAATGTGCAAGTTTTGAAAATCAATGTCTCCAACTCGAAACTTAGATTTTCCATTCAATTCAAATACGGATCATTGAGCTACTACAAGCAAATACCATCATACGCTCCAGTTTAAATGAAATTCCGAATGTGTTTATCCTAAATATGATGACAAAAGCAAAAATGTGTATGTGTATGAATAAAGTGGATGATTATAAAGTTTGAACATGCCTGTATGTGTATATCTCTAGGTTTGATATATGAATTTGAAATCATGACATCCTGGCTTAAAAAATGTACCTCCGTTTAAATGAATTACAAAAGCTAATGATGGAGTCGAATTCCAAAATTCCAATCTTAGGTTTGTAATTCTGCTACATCAAGGTATATCACGCATGTTCAAAAGTATCGTTATCTCATAGTACAAACTGTGAAACAAATTGATCAACCATGAGTGCACAATATCTCAATTACGCTAAAGTCCCTCAAATATAGACACCTCACTCTTTATCTGAAGTCAACCCCCCCCCCCCACCACACACACACACACATAGAGAGAGAAGTCGTTCTCTCCCCCAAACACCAACACACGAGCACATTAACACCCCTCTCTCTTGTAAAGTCCGGACCCCAGCATAGGTCTCTATCACTTTGTCTCTCGGGCATGCACACATCTCTTCCCTCACTCTCTAGGTCTCCCGCTATCTCTCTTACCCAAGCACACACACTATGTAGAGTGTATATTTCCCATACACACAAAACGTCGCCCCCAAACGTCTATCTCCCTAGTTATGTGGTTCTCGTGCACTCACCTCACACACTACCCCCACTGCAGACAAGCACACTTTGTCTCCTTGTGCACCACTCTCCTCTTTCTATCTCTCCCACATGCGGACCCGCCCCAACTCCTTCCCTGTATACATATATGTCGTGACTCTTTGCATAGCTCCCTAATGTATAATCGTTCTCGATTTCGCACATTGTTCTCTACACCATCTATTCTAGCTCTCTCATGAAATCCCTATCACACACACGATGACTCGCTTCCATTGCGTCTCCGTCCATAGGCCAATTTCGGACAACATCAACATTGTCTCCCTATCTATACGCCATTTATGGACACAAACGCCCCCTCTCGCCCCCTCTCTTCCTCTCTCTCTCTCTCTCTCTCTCTCTCTCTCCGGTGCTAGCTCTCTCTTTCTCTCGCTCTCACACCCCTCTCCCCCACACACACTCGATATCTCTTCCAAATAGTCTGCTCCCCCCGCCTGCACCCGTGCTATCTCGCTACTACACATGTCACACCATTCCCCCTTCCCTAATACTAGGTTTACATCATCAGTGGTCTCTCTACTCCACATACACTCTCTCCCTCTCACACACAAACGCGTGCACAAACACCCACAGACACGCACAAACACCCATTTACCTGGATCCTCATCTCTCCTCATGTCTGCATGTGTATCTCACACACTCACTCTCTAATTATGTATATGTGCCTCCACGTTACACAACACAAAGCCCCATGTACATGTCTCTCTCTATCCTCCACACACATAGAAACAAAGAATCTGTTATCATTGCCTCAGTCTCTAACAAATGACACACGCACACTCTCTCTCTCTCTCTCTCTCTCTCTCTCGCAAACACACTCAACAAGGGTTTCCCCGTGAATAACTTACCGTCTATTCATGAATAGTCGTGGCAGTACGGCGAACACGAGACGTGAAAAAGAATAAATCTACACGTGCTTAGACCACCTAGTATGACTACTAGGACTATAGCAAGCCAAAAAGCGCACCGCCGTCACCCCCTCCTTGTCGGCGAGGAGAAAATCTTCGTTTTACACAGTCGAGAAGTCATTGTGCTAAGGGCCCACATGCCGAGGCGTTGAATATAATGTAGATGCTAGTTTACGGAAGCAAGTATCGATAATACGTTTGTATCTCCATACTTATATTTCTTCTCTTATAAAAAACCGAGTTGGTGATGATGGTACGTGTGCCATCTTGCAATATAGACCGTCCGATCTATATCTGATGGATGGAAATTAAACTAAAAGATACTCGCACCCCTCTCCACATTTGCAGACAAGGCCTTCCCTCGTTCATCCTTATCTCCAACAAACCTCATTGTTGAGCAATTAAGAAAGGAAGCCTCTGGAACAAACTGGCCTGGTGGCCGCTGCCGGCGTCGTCAATCCCCATGCCTCCGCTCAGTTCGACCACCACACCCCACTCCTCTTCACCTCATCTCATATTTCTTGAGATATCATTAGTTTTTACACATGGGATTACTCCCACAAGGTTCAATCACAACAAGTGTTTTATAAAAAAATGCATCTTGATGTTCCGTGCAATGCACGGATCTTGCTAGTACTCCTACACAAGACTAAGTTGGTGATGCTGGTGTGTCCGCCATCTGTCGTTTCTGACCATTAGATCTACATCTAACGATTGTGAGGTAAGTTGTTGCCTTTTCTCACCAACATCCCACTTGTCTACCAATTTGCAGAAAAACCCATAATTAGTATCTTAAAACCAACCACATCCCTCCCTGACCTCACCAAAACAGCCCAAGGAATATATTCTAATTGAAACATAATATATCTCTAGTGACATATGTATATCAAAATTAGAGTGTTTTGTACCAAGTTTGTGAATAAGTATTATTCTAATTATGATTCGTTGCAACGGACATGAACATTGCTAATATTTCCAACCATGCATTTCTTTTCCTAGTATTCCATAGTTTCGAGTTTTCCATCAAGATATTAGTCACTCATGGTTGATATTTACTTTCAATCATGTACACATATGCACTATGTAACTAGCCTTGCTTATTGGCTTCCAAAGCTTAACTTTCACTCCTACTTACAATATGTAGAGTATTTAACAAAAAACTACCACTTTCAACCAGCCCTAGGAGGAATCTACTGTACAAAAAATAGCAAAAACATACCCAAAATTTCTTAATCCACGCCAAAAACTACCTAGTACTCCTACCGATTAGGTTCGTTTAATACCATTTATGACAGGGTTGGGCCACATGTCCGTGCTGACGAGGCAGCTTAAACCAACACATTTTGTTTGATCGTTGACACGAGGGACCCACATCTGACCTTCTATCCTGTTATTCCCCCTCAAATCATTATTTTTCCTGAACATTACTTCAAACAGTACTGATGCGTGTTCGTCGGTGGCGCCGGTGATGAGCGAGTTGGCCGCTGCTCTGCCGGACGGGCCGGACGCCGCGCTGGCCTCCGCACGTGTTGGCAGGCTGGCCCGAGCGTGACTCACGAGCGAGCAAGCCGCCGCGCTGGCCTTCGCTCGAGCCAGATGGCTGGCCTTAGCGCGGCGCGCACGAGCAAGCCGCCGCGCGGCCTTGCCAATCTAGCTAGCAAACCTTGGGGACAAGCAGCTGGACGGAGCCTACGGAGCTGGCATCCGGGTTGCCGCAACATGGGCTCTGCACCGCCGGCGTTTTTGACCTCGCCTTCTGCCGGCGGCGGTAGTTGCGTCCCATGGCCGAGGATGACTAGGTGGACGGGCCGGAGGTAGGAGGTCACTCGAGGATTTTTTTTGGTAAGAGCATGTACAATGGTTGATAAGGAAGTCTTATCTTAAGTCTGCCACGTATGCAAGTGGTAGTAGTTTCTTGGCATTTTAGTGGTTTATTCCATTATTAGAGCAAGTACAATAGAGCTGAGTCAGCGGGCTATAAGAAATAAACTACTACTACATGTTGGCTATAAGATGGGTTGTAGATGACATGGCATTGGCTTATAGCCAGCAGCTGGCTATACAATTAACCATGCTCTTAGGGGTTTCTTGTAAGGAACAATGTACGTACAACTAGCGACAAAAGGCGATTCTAGGTTGCGTTGTACTCCAACGAGTACTACTAGTGGTCGCGGGAGAGTATACCTCGTTTTGTGGGTTCGATCCCGGCCGAATGCACGGCGGCCTTTTTTTTAAATAGTACTACTACACTTCGCTGCGATCCAATATTTTACACGGGTAGTTTGAGTTTTGAAGTCAAACGGACGCGCGGCCCCACAATCTGGGTGCACTGGACAGCCTAGCCACGTGAACGGGTTTTCCTTCCCAGCATCCCATGGCTCGCGTGCTCGCCCTAGCCGCACCTCGCTTGCAGCTTCCAGCTAGTAGCATATTTAAACTAGCGCCTCCCAATTAAGCCCAAGGAGCCGGAAAAGCCTGGCGGGGCATTAGGAACTGTGCAATATGGCTCTGTACGTATGAAAGTGCAACTATCCCTAGGTGGTTTCGATAATTCATAACAACATATAGCTCATTGAGCTAATGCTATTCCAAGATGACTATTTCAGGAAAGCTCAATGATTGGCATGGCATGGATGTGAAAGTGGAACCCTCAAAATGCTAAGGACAAAGGATTGGCTCAAGCTCAAAAGCTCAAGACTCTTCATTTTATATTTTAGTGATCCAAGATCACATTGAGTCCATAGGAAAAGCCAATACTATCAAGGAGGGATGAGGTGTTGCTTAATGAGCCTCTTGCTTCATGAGCTTAATGATATGCTCCAAAACCCTCAACTACTTTCCCATATCCACATATGACCTAAACTCTAAGCCAAACTCGGTCCTACTGATTTTTCCTATCCGTTTTCTTTGATCTCCATAGCTTTTGGTGGTCATAGCCTTGGTTTCACAACCTAGGAGAGTATGGCGTCTAGCGAGGGAAATTATCACCATAGAGGTCCTTACTTTGATGGTACTAATTTTGCTAGTTGGAAGCATAAAATGAAAGTGCATATTCTTGGACATAACCCCGCCGTTTGGGCTATTGTGTGTGTTGGTTTGCAAGGTGACTTCTTTGATGGGAAAGAACCAAACCGTGAAGCTACCGCGGATGAGTTGAAGATGTTGCAATACAATTCTCAAGCTTGTGATATTCTCTTCAACGGATTGTGCCCCGAAGAATTCAACAAAATCAGCCGTCTTGAGAATGCAAAGGAAATTTGGGACACTTTGATTGATATGCACGAAGGTACCGACTCCGTCAAGGAATCCAAGTTGGATGTGCTTCAAAGTCAACTTGACAAGTTCAAAATGAAGGATGGTGAAGGTGTCGCTGAAATGTACTCTAGGCTTGCTCTCATCACAAATGAGATTGCCGGCTTAGGAAGTGAAGAGATGACCGATAGATTCATCATCAAGAAGATTCTAAGAGCATTGGATGGAAAATATGATACCGTGTGCACATTGATCCAAATGATGCCCAATTACAAAGATCTCAAGCCAACGGAGGTGATTGGAAGAATTGTTGCTCATGAGGTGTTAGTTAAGGATAAAGAGGAACTTCACAACAAATCAAGTGGTGCCTACAAAGCCTCATGTGAAGCCCCTACATCATCAAGTGAGAAACAAAACTTCAATGAAGAATTGAGCTTAATGGTGAAGAACTTCAACAAGTTCTACAAGAGTAGAAGCAAAGATAGAAGCTTCAAGTTAAGGTCCTACAATGACAAAAGATCTTCTAGTCGAGAGCGAAACTGCTATAGTTGTGGAAGACCCGGACACTATTCCAATGAGTGTACGGCTCCCTACAAGAGAAGATAAGATTCTCCAAAAAGAAGAAGCAAAGAATCACCACCAAGAGAGAGAAGGAGTAGAGATGATCGTTATGAACGAAGATACTCACGGAGAAGCAAGGATTCGGAAAGGAAGGAAAAGTCATCAAGGAGCTACACAAAACGAAGACATCAAGCTCATGTTGGTGAATGGGTATCCGGCTCCGACTTCGACAGCCACTCCGAGAGAAGTTATCACTCCGACTCCGAA
This sequence comes from Triticum urartu, assembly GCF_003073215.2. Classification (NCBI taxonomy): domain Eukaryota; kingdom Viridiplantae; phylum Streptophyta; class Magnoliopsida; order Poales; family Poaceae; genus Triticum; species Triticum urartu. The sequence continues at coordinate 667,587,144 of NC_053024.1, forward strand.
GATACTCAAGATGAAGGTGTTTCCGGTCTAGCACTTGTGTCAACCAACTCCTACGACATATTTGACTCACAAAATGAAGGAATTGGATGATACTTCATGGCCAAAGGTCCTACGGTAACACACCCCGAGTATGTTGATTTCAATAGTGATGAAGATGACTTGTTAGGTGATGATTTGCTTGTTGACAACTCTAGTGATGAGTACTATGATGAAACGTCAATTAATCATGCTAATCAAGATAAAACAAATGACAATGATAAGGAGAAGATTGAGGCTCTAACTAAAGAACTAAACACTCTTAAGTTAGCTCATGAAACTATCTTCGAAGATCATCAAGAACTTTTAAGAGCTCATGAGAAATTACGCTTTGAAAAGCTCAATCTTGAGCAAGAGCATGAGTTCTTAAAAGCAATCAATGATGATCTCCGCAAGAAAAGTTCTTCTTACATTGCCAAGCGTTTACTCTTATCCACTTACATGCCTCAAGTCAAGTCTAGTAACAAGAACAAGAAAGATTCTTCCTCTAGCAGTAACAATGATCATGCTAAATCCAATATTGTTGCTTCTAGTAGTTCTCTTGATTCCACTAATGATTCTCTTAGCCAAGTTACACTTGAGCAAGAAAATAGCTTATTGAAGGGAATTATAGAGAAAGGAGTGTACAAAAGCCTTGCCGGGAGTAAGCAATTCAAGGAAATTGTGCGCAAGCAAGGAATGCACCGGAAGAATCAAGGTGTTGGTTTTGAACGAAAGTTCAATGCCAATGGAGTTGAGTGGGAAGAAGATCAATACCCCAAGACAAAGTTTGTTCCTCAACAAGAGAAGTATGATACTTCTTTCAAGGGGACACAAGCTCAAGATGATCTTCCACCACAATACTACAAGCAAAAAGGCAAGGACAAGCTTCAAGAGGAAATTGATGCATTTGAAGAAGCTCCTAAGACCTTAGTCAAGTGGATTCCCAAGACTACTTCAAGTTCCACTTCATCAAGTATGACTACAACTCCAAGGATTCCCATCAAGATGGTGTGGATCCAAAAGAAGAAGAACTAGAGAGTTCTTGAGGGTGACTCCGCCAACATACTTCACTCTTATCATTTTGGCAAGAACAAGTGCAATAAACTTCCACATCTTGCACTAGTTCAAGGAGTCACAAACCCTCTTGTTGGTAAGACAAGGGACAAGGTAACCTAAAAGTTTTCATGGACATCATCTTGTGTGTGCATCACTCTATGTCTATGGATATCCTTGTTTATTCCTTGTGGGACTAACTCATGTAGGTATTGAAAGTGCAATTCACTCAAATGGATAGCTCCAAGTGATCTACATCAACATTGAGCATCCACATCTTCAACATCTACATGAAGTCATCATCGACAAAACCCGAGGTTAGTTCATCCCTCTAAGGGGGGATATCACATCTAGGGGGAGCTTTACTCTAAGACTTGAACTAAAGCAACTCTAAAGATGTGAACACAACAATGCTTTATGTAAAAGTGGTAACCCCACTTGAGCTTAAACGATGAGTATGACCTATGATCAAGTGTTCTCACTTGACTCCTAAGTCAATATACTCATATATAGATGACCTTGTCATCGCAAATTGCTTGATAGATGCTAGAATTGGCTGTGCATGCCTTGTCACATATTTCATTTGCCATCTTATTGTGTGAGCATGCTGGTTGCATATTTTACTCATTCGAGGACATCCACTTGTTGTTTTGATTGTTTGGTTTTATTTCCTTTTGCCAAGTGGATGGACAAGAATGCCTAAGAACCTCCTCTAGCTATCTATGCTTTTCTCGTCTCAAACTCTATTCATTCTACATCACAAAATTTGATCAAGTCAGATTCGAACCACTCTGTGTGAGGAGCGCTCGGAGTCCCCGATTCGTCATAGACTTAAACTTACAAAACCTCTTTATGATTCTCGGTCTGACCGATACCCTACTTTCGGTCCTACCGAGATCATTAAGTTGATCTAGGTTTTCGATCTCGGTGTAACCGATTTGAACCATTCGGTCACACCGAGTTGCAACAACTGTATACAGTTTTGCATCTCGGTGCCACCGAGTTGTTCCACTCGGTCACACCGACAGGGCCGGGCTATATATAGTCACGGGCAAAAATTTGGAAATTTCTCCGAACCCCTTCGCCCGCGCGATAGCCTGCTCTGCCAACTTGGTCTCCGGATCGTCTCCTCGCCGCCAGCCGCCTCCAGTCGCTGGTCTCCGTCGCCGTCAACGGAAATTCAACCCCGCCGTTGCCGCCGTAGCGAGTCTCCGCCGAACTAGGGTATGGACTCGATCTTTGTGCTATTCCCCAATCCGATTCTTAGCACATTGTGATCATCATGATTCTTGCCACATTTGTTAAACTTCTATCCAGTCAATGAACTCGTAGATTAGGTTTAATTCAAAAAATTTAGGGTTAGGTTTCCACCGAAACCATCTCGGACCCACCGAGTTGAAAAACTCGGTCCCACCGATTTGGCTTATGCCATTGCACAAGTGAGACTTGGTCTGACCGAGAATTTCTTATCGGTGTGACCGATTTTGGAACTCTGTGAAACCCTAGCAGTCTCGATGCCACCGAACTGTGACTCGGTCTGACCGAGTTCACTAGTTTAGGTGCCAAAACTACTTCGGTATCACCGAGTTTAGAAATCGGTAGATCCGAGATGCTTTCAGTGGGAAACTAAAACTAAGTTTTTGAATTATTCTTTTGCAAAAATCTCTGCATTTTGTGATGCTTATCCACTCTATCTCATCTATAACCTATTCACAGGGTCAGCAGTTAGAGTTTGCATCATGTCAGACCAAAGTGATAGCCAGAACTTGTCAGAGCAGCAAGTGCAGATGAGTGAGGGCACTAGTCCCTCAAGTTCCTCAGATGATGGCAGAAGGAGCACCCCTAGCAATCTGCGTAAAGCTGCCACAAGACAGAGAAAGAAGAGAACCTCAGACTTAGAAGATGAGGACTATGTGGCAGAAGAGGAAGCAACTTCCAAGAGAGTTGAGCCAGCACAGTGCATAAAACTAAGGATGAAGATCAAAAGGCCAGCAGGCAGGCAGCCTATGTCAAAGGCCAGAGCTTCAACTGAGAAGCCCACTCCCATTGAGCCAGTTGCTGCTGAAGGCAAGAAGAGGAAAGAAAGGGTGAAGAAAACTGTAGCCAGAAGTGCTTGGCAAGGCTTCCATCATGGAAGATGAGGAGGAAGAAGAAGAGGTAGCTGCACCAGCACCTAAGGCACCCAAGCTGATGGGTGATGCCATAAGAATAGGGGAAGCTGCTTCCAAGGCCAAGCCAGCTCCAAAGCCAAAGCCAAAGAGGAACACAAGAAGCATCCCAGCTACTGAGAAGAACAAGGCCCCAGTGCCTGAAGCTGCAGAAGAAGAAGAAGAAGAAGAGAATGTTCTTAGAAAGCTCAAGCCCAAGATCCCAGACCACAACGATGCTCATCCTGTGGCTGAGGATATGAAACTCAGGAGAGATTCTGGGCTCCGGAAGTGGAGAGAAGCAGACCCGTATGTTTCAAGGAGAAGGACTACAGTTGACTACAGGTTTCACACCAAGGCGCAACAAGACTTTTATGAGACAGTGCTGCTAGACAAGAAGCCAATTGTCTGTGATATGAGATGGGTTGATTGGCAATACATCAAGGACAATGAAGAGTACTACCCTGGAGTGCGGGACAGCTTCAAGGCATGTGGAGTAGAGGACTTTGTTGGGCAGAAGCTCAAAAAGTGGAACGAGGAACTCATCATGCAGTTCTACTCCACAGCCCATTTCTATCCAGATGGAAGGATTGTATGGATGTCTGAAGGTACGAGGTACCAATCTACAGTTGCTGAATGGGCTCAGCTGATCAATGCCCCAGAAGAGCAGGAAGATGACTTAGACATTTATGCCAAGAAGAAGATGGACCACAACTCAATGTCAAACATGTACAAGGAGATTCCAAATGAAGCACTTGATACGTTCAAGTTTGGCTCAGTACACTATCTTCTGTCAGGGCTGCCAACCATCAACTGGATTCTTAGGCACACCCTATTGCCCAAGTCTGGAGATCACAAGATGATCAGGGGCCACGCGATCAACTTGCTTCATATCTTTGATGTGCCATAGAAATTCAAAGTCATGAGCCTTATGATTGAAACAATCAAGAGGACAGCAGCAGACCAGAAGAGGAGCTGTGGATATGCCCCACAGATTCAGGAGCTCATCAACTCTAAGATGGGCACGGGCATATACTTATTGGACAAGGAACACCTGCCCATCCGTCCAGACTTTGAAGATAATCAAGTGGTCATGACTGAGAATGAGCCATCATCTGCCCAAGCACAAGCCAAGAAGGAGAAGGCGAGGAAGGGGAAAGCTGCCAAGATGCCTACTCAAGAGGAGGCATCTGAATATTTCCTGAAAACCAAACAAGAGCAGCTTGGTTACTTGATTGCATCCACCCTGTGGATTGAGCAAGGACTAGCCACCCTAACTCAGAACCAGGCAAGCTTAGAGAGGATCATGGAACAAAAGTTCTATGACTTGGATGTCAAATTGACAGAGATTCAGACTGCAGTGGAGCAGCTCCAGGATGACATGCAGGAGAGGAGAGGCAAGACTACAACTGATGCCTTTGCCAGAGTGCCACGAGGTCCGAGGTCGTCTGCAGTGCCCGTTGCTGACCCCAAAGCCACCACGTCTGCACCAGCTACAGCCTCAGTTCCACCAGCTCCAGCGTCCATTTCAGCCTCGACTCCGACTTCGTCCTTGGAGTGCTCCGGACTCCACCACCACCTGAAGATCAAGCCTGAGTGTCGACTTAGCACTATGCATTTTCTAGAAACTTTTTGGTAACTTGTTGCCAAAGGGGGAGAAAATGTATAGATCATAGGCTTTGAGAGAGAGTGTTGAGAGTGTTGCTTTTATTCTCTCTTGTTTTATTTGGTGGTTTTTCGAATTTTGTTTGCTTTTGTGTGAGATACTATGTCATTGCTCGTGAGACATTGATGATCATGTGTTTGATCATAAGCTACACTTAATGTTTGCTTAATATTATCATCTTATCTATCTTATGTGATCATTCACTATTCTTGGTGATGAGTGCATGTATTTCATTCTTATCATTTTAAGCGCTCCACCAAGATGTATGGGACATGGAAGAGTAACCCATGACTCTAACTCTTTGTGCATTTGCAGTCTAAAGCAAATTTTAAATATGCACAAATTTAGGGGGAGCTCTTACTTGTCACATACTTCTCAAAGCGACGATATATTTCATGCTTATTATCATTTGTCGAAGCTTTGATCTATATGTTGTCATCAATTACCAAAAAGGGGCAGATTGAAAGTGCAACTATCCCTAGGTGGTTTTGGTAATTCATAACAACATATAGCTCATTGAGCTAATGCTATTCCAAGATGACTATTTTAGGAAAGCTCAATGATTGGCATGGCATGGATGTGAAAGTGGAACCCTCAAAATGCTAAGGACAAAGGATTGGCTCAAGCTCAAAAGCTCAAGACTCTTCATTTTATATTTTAGCGATCCAAGATCACACTGAGTCTTTAGGAAAAGCCAATACTATCAAGGAGGGATGAGGTGTTGCTTAATGAGCCTCTTGCTTCATGTGCTTAGTGATATGCTCCAAAACCCTCAACTACTTTCCCATATCCACATATGACCTAAACCCTAAGCCAAACTCGGTCCTACCGATTCTTTCTATCCGGCGCCACCGAGTTTCACTTGTCATAAGCCACTGCCAAACCCTAGCAATTCGGTTCTACCGATAGGGATCTCGGTCTCACCGAGATGGGATTGCAAACTCTCTGTTTCCCTTTCGTAACTTTTCGGTCTCATCGAAAGAGCGAATCGGTCCCATCGAGATTGCAATGTAAACTCTTTGTTTCCCTTTTGTAACTTCTCGGTCTCACCGAAAGAGCAAATCGGTCCCAACGAGTTTGCCTGACCAACTCTCTGGTTAGCTTATTACCAAACTCGGTCTCACCGAGTTTGTGTAATCGGTCTCACCGAGATTACGTTATGCCCAAACCCTAACCATATCGGTCCTACCGAGTTGCATGTCAGTCCCACCGAAAATCTCTAACGGTCACTAGGTTTACCTTTTCGGTCTAACCGAGTTTGTTGATTCGGTCCCACCGAGATTGGAAAATTGTGTGTAACGGGTGGATTTTGTGTGGAGGCTATATATACCCCTCCACCTCCTCTTCATTCATGGAGAGAGCCATCAGAACACATACACAATTCCAACTCATATGTTCTGAGAGAGAACCACCTACTCATGTGTGGAGACCAAGATATTCCGTTCCTACCATATGAATCTTGATCTCTAGCCTTCCCCAAGTTGCTTTCCACTCAAATCTTCTTTCCACAAAATCCAAATCCTATGAGAGAGAGTTGAGTGTTGGGGAGACTATCATTTGAAGCACAAGAGCAAGGAGTTCATCATCAACACACCATTTGTTACTTCTTGGAGAGTGGTGTCTCCTAGATTGGTTAGGTGTCACTTGGGAGCCTCCGACAAGATTGTGGAGTTGAACCAAGGAGTTTGTAAGGGCAAGGAGATCGCCTACTTTGTGAAGATCTACCGCTAGTGAGGCAAGTCCTTCGTGGGTGATGGCCATGGTGGGATAGACAAGGTTGCTTCTTTGTGGACCCTTCATGGGTGGTTGCTTCTTCATGGACCCTTCGTGGGTGGAGCCCTCCGTGGACTGACGCAACCATTACCCTTCGTGGGTGGAGCCCTCCGTGGACTCGCGCAACCGTTACCCTTCGTGGGTTGAAGTCTCCATCAACGTGGATGTAGGATAGCACCACCTATCCGAACCACGGGAAAAACATCCGTGTCTCCAATTGCGTTTGAATTCTCCAAACCCTTACCTTTACATTCTTGCAAGTTGCATGCTTTACTTTCCACTGCCAATATACTCTTTGCATGCTTGCTTGAATTGTGTGATGATTGCTTGACTTGTCCTACAATAGCTAAAAACTGCCAAGAACTAAAATTGGGAAAAGGTTAAGTTTTTATTTGGTCAAGTAGTCTAATCACCCCCCCCCCTCTAGACATACTTTTGATCCTACAACGTAAAGTGATGTACTACTACTCTGTAGCTTGTGGCGTTGTATGCATGGACTTCACTCCATTATCGGCTCTACTATAAAAGAAATTCCTCTTGCCGTGTTTTTTTTGAAACGGAGGCAAAAGCTTTGCTTCATCTCATTCATAAAGAAGGAACTACTAACAAAGTTCGACGAGATCCATTACACCTCCACAAATGGAAACAAAAAGCCTAGTCTCGCAGTATCAAATAACTCAAATGTTCTACCCCCGTAGTAACCGTCGCTGATAAATATGATGCTAGTGTGTGCGTGAGAGGAGCGGCTGAGTAGGCCAGCTACGTGAGAGGAGCGGCTGAATAGAGCACCGAGAGTACCCACTAGGCCACTACACAGGTGTACTTCCCCTGCATTGATAGTACATCGATGGTTCTAGAGAACAGTAGTACCCTCCACTTCCAACTGTAGCTCCTTGGCCTTGAGATTCAAGAGTTCAAAACTGGTGCACTATACTAGACTAGACTAGAAGTACAGTACATCGCACTACTAGTTGAGAAAAGTAGTACTAGTACTGCTACAGTACGAGTACGTACTCCTCCGTCACATAATGTAAGACGTTTTTTGACACTAGTTGGCATGTACAAAAAATGGCAAAAACATACCCAAAATTTCTTAATCCATGCCAAAAACTACTACCTAGTGCCAAAAATTTCTTACTAGTGCTATTATTTACAGTATAATGCAATCCCATAATGTTCCATAATCCCTTTCTTTCAAAAAAATCACTTCTAGAGAGAAGATTGCTATCTCCACGCGAGCTTCTCATAGGCCAGCGCCACCGCATGTAGTCATGTGAGAGAGAGGGAGATATCCATGCAGCATGCAGAGAGAGGAGAACGCGGGCGGAAAGCCAATGGGTTGCATGGGGCATTTATAGCTGCTAACTCCTCCCATCCATGCGCCAGGGGTATTTCCGTCCAGAAAGCATGCAGCGAGCCCCTACCTTGGTATCCGGGTCTGCTCTTATGCACAGAGTAAAAAGAATCGGAGGGACTACTAGTAGTAAATAATAGCCTCACCCCTTCGCTGAGGAATGATCTACAGTTGGAAGGGACAAGGCCCTGCGGTTACTACGCTCTTATCTCCTCCTCGCCAGTTCCCCTCCCCCCGAAGAGAAGGCAGTTCGTCGCTGCTCCCATGGATTCGCCAGGCAGTTCTCCTCCTCGTCGGGGCTGGGAGACCTTGGACGACGATCCTGTGGGAGAAATCGCACGCCGCTCCGACGTCCTCACCGCCGCAAGACTCGGTGCTTCCTGCATCAACTTTTTCAAGACGCTGCTTAAACAGGCCCTGCTTGTTGGTCTTCGATGCATCCTCGAGGAGAAGGTTCTTCTATGGGACAATCCTTTGAACAGTCCACCGCTCCCTGGCCATGGTTGCACATTGACTCCGCTAGAGTTGCCGATGTTGAGAGGTAGTCGGATTTTGTCCGATGAGCAGGTCAGTAATGGAGTTTGATCATGTAGTACATAGTTATTCCATTTCCATCCCATAATTTCTCCGCTGCCCACCATCTTATATATAGGTCTGGGTCGGTGCCAACGAAGATTGGCTTGCATACCTCCGGCCGGATACGACCATCATTTTGCACAACATCCACAGCAGTGCGGCCGTTCCGGTAGACCCCTTCTCCACCATTGGGATCGGCCTTCCGGACTGGCTGGGAAAGAATACGTATGATGATGCCTACATGAGATTGAAGAAGATAGCAATTGCGGACCCGCCGACAAAGCGACGTGGCTACGACGATTACTATCTCATCGTAGTGTTCGACATAAGGATTGCCATCAATGCAGGAGGCAATAACGGCAGAGGCTGGCGCGTGTTGGCGGTGGCAGATTTGTACCCCTACACGTTCGAAGATGCCGTGCGCCATCTAGGCCGCATCTTCGCGGTGACAAGCCAGGGGACTTGTTTCATCTGGTTGACATCCTACGGTACGGGAGATTACAAACGGAATGCACAAACCATCAGTTGCATCCCTAACGATACTCCATTATTTTGCAGGGACCAGTCATCCCCCGATCAAAATAAGATCGCTGATCCTGGATGTGCATTTGCATCCGTGATTCGGTCTAACCTGGAACCTTGTAGTTGACTTTGGCATATTGGTATCAACTATCTTAGCAGTCGTTACCCATGGTACCACTGATGTGCAACATGGTCACATAATCTACCACGATCGGACCATCACCATCTACCCAGGTATTCCATTTTTTAACCCTCTCGCCTTCTCTTTCATTGTTGTACTAGTAGTATACTTTGTAGTACTAGTAAGAGTACTTTTTACCTTGGAGGACGCGTATAGCTAGCTAGGCCCTTGAAGACTTGAACCCACTAGCTGCCACCATTTTTGTTTTTCCATGGCTTACTATCTCATCCATGTAGCCAAGAGTGGCTATATATAATAGGCCGGTTATTTTACTTCCTCTATACCGGAGTAGTACTATTTGTTGCACAGTATTACTGACCGCCACATTTGAGCACAACATTATTATGCATGGACCTTGACTATGTACATCACCATGTGTCCAGATCTGGGATGCCGCGTGTACCAGATGAATGGCACCGAGTTCGACCCCCGTGATGCTACGTGGGTGCCAAGGAACACTCATGGAGAGTACTCGCTTTTCATCGGGGACAGGTACCCAATTGTGAAGAGGATGCCACCTTCCGTGCACGACACGGAAGGCCTGCCGTTCATGAAGAATGGTTGTGTCTTCAGTGCGCACCGCTGGATGAACCACATGCTGGGACACGCTATCCCTGATTTATGCCGCTTCAGCTTGGATGAGTCTCCATCGTGTGGAACCAGACTAGAAAGTTGCGACAATGATTCCCGTTGCCCACCGCTATGGATCGTGCCATCCATGAAGAACACCTAGGACTGGAACCTGGAGGAGGACATGTAGCCCATCTATAACGTGTAAGTGGAGTACGGTAATTGTGAACGGTAGCGCTGTGAATATGTGTAGACTAGTCATGCACAAATTTATCACATGAGTTGGAGATGAACTTGTGTGGCATACTGTCATTTGTCCTTTAGAATTTATTACTAGTAAATGTGTTATGTGTACGTGCAACTTGTGTGGTTGTTGCACGGGCTCCAACATGCTCTTTGAGAAAAAAAGGTGGCACAACTTTGGATATACGTGATGTGGCGGCATCGTACAGTAGCATCGTTCGCTATAGTTGTACTAGTACACTCCAACTAGGACGACAACTCCTATAAAACCTTGCGCTCGGCTCTTTGGCCCTATTTGGATCATGGGGTTAGAGCTAGTTTGGGTTAGTTTGAGGCTAAAATAACCCAAAAGTATCCAAACAGGGAGGGTTAGAGTTGGTTAGTTTCATCTAACCCAACTATCCTGGTGGAGAGGTGCTTATTTGGGTTAGAGTGGGTTAGAAAATAACTCTAACTCTAACTATGTTAGAGTATCCAAATAGGGCCTTTGCCTCTTCGGGAGGTTCAACAGTTCGTACTCATGTGAACCTTGCACTTGGCTCTTCGCCTCTTCGGAAGGTCCAACAATGATGATACTACAGTACAATATGCTTCTGGCAATCTGACACCGATTGAACTGCTGCACGTCCACCGCGAGGGTGAGGGCGAGGTAAAGGGAGAGGGAGAGGGCGCTGTAGTCAAAACCCTCTCCTCGTCCTGCGAACCACCGCGCGCGTGGGCAAGGGAGAGGCGTAGTAAGCAAGCTTCTCCTCGTTCGGCGAGTTGACGAGACACATCAAAGCAGTACTAATACTAGTAATAGTAGTCCATACTGTGTCCTTTCCGATTAATATGGCTTAATTTGAAATGAGAAAAATATACTAGCGGTCAACGTATGTAACAGTATGCTCTTTACGGTAACTATATATAGTTTTGCGGTGATTAGGCGATCACTAGCTCATCATAGAGCACCGTATTGCACCCTACTGACCGGCCACATAGTCGACGTGGCACTTTGTTGACTGGTTAAATTGTCACCTAGTTTTTGGGTCCCACCTGTCAGTTGGCAGAGCAAAGAAATCAGTTAAACAAAACTTTATGCAGGCGCGACACAAGTCCAACCCTTGCGCGCGAACCGCCCTGGCTGTGTATGTGAGTGCATGCACGTGTCCTCCCTCAGTCTTCCAACAAAGAGTGTACTACATGATGTACATCTACACTTCCAATGTGTTTAGCCTTTAATCTAAATCGATATTGATTGACTAATGCACCAACTTGTGATGTAGGTATTAGCTACATGTCTATCCTTAATTACAACATGCAACGACCTTCATTTAATCTTCTTATCTCAATGGTCGCATGCACACATAAGTCTGCTACTTTTGGGCATTAACTATGCCCTGGTCAATGTGTAAATCTCTAAATGTACAGTCTTTCACGGACGTAGGGAGTAGGTTGAGCACTTGAGCGTGAGCATGTGTGTTGCATCGTGTGCTGTGTGCCGCATGGGTGCGTGAGTGTTGCGTTCATCCATGTGTACATGTGAGTGTTGCATGTTGCATGCATGCATGCATGGGGCTTACTCCCTCCCATTGACATGTCCATTTGGCTATAGATTTCAAAAAGTGACTAGGTATGGAGCAAAATGAGTGAAGTGAGCATAGATGCATAGGGATACTGTAGAAAGGAAGTCCTCGCAATCCATTTATTCCCCATCTCGGTCAGAGAGAACTATTCAACTAGTCTTCGCAGTGAAGTGACAATACACACTGTAGTAGATGGGACACGTAATTAATAAGTTGAACCAGCATGTTGGTGTTACTAAATCAGTTGGTTATGTTTGGTAGTCTCAAGTCATTGAAAGCATGCACATCCCACATATCTTATTGGTTGATATGCCACAAAACAAAAAACGAGAAGGGAGTTAATTACGGTGCCTAAGTGTTTTGGGATTATTTGGTTTTCGTAAGGTGACTTACACACCTAGATGGAGGGAGTAGTAGAATTGAGATTGAATGCACTTTCTTCCCCGTGTTCCACTCTTCTTCCTCCTCTCTTCCCCATCGTCGGCCGCACACCATTTACCCCCACTCACTACTCGCCCGCCCGCGCCATCTTCCTTGTTAGCTCGCGCGTACCATATCCCCCCGCTCATTGCTTAGCCACACGAGGAGAAGCTTCTTCGCTCGCCCGCCCGAATCCACTTCCCCGTTGGCTCGCAAGCACCGAAAACCCCAATGGCAGAACCGATTGACACGCATAGCCGTGATTGGAATTCCCTCCCCGATGTTCTCTTGGAGCAGATCTGTAGTCGTATGGACCTACTCAGCACCGTGCGTCTGGCCGCATGCTCGGTGTCTTTGTACCGTCTACTCGTCTGCAACCGGCTGGCTCTTTTCAAGACACCCTGCTTGCTGACGGCCGATCCTCGCAGGTGGCCCAGACACCGACTTGACGATCCTACGGAGGTTGCCGTGGTGCCCCTCGACATGCTACTACTACCCGTCCACCTGTCCTTCATGCGCGGCCACTACTGGGCGGGCATGAAGGCCAGCTGGATCGTCCTCATCCACCACACCGGTAGTCCGTAGGCGCTGTCATAGCTGTTTTCCTATCATTGTTACATGATGTTTGAACCATGACATATTGCTAGAATATGAAGGCCATTGGCTTATTTTTTAACTTGGGGTATGATTATGACCACGTCATTGCAATTCTCTGTCTATGATATGTGTCACTGTTATAATAATCTTAATTCCACACATACTCTGAACATGATTGTTTATTTTTGTCCTTTTAGTCTCCAATTTGAATTGTTGCAGCATATGCAAATGCGCTGGCCTTCATGATTCCAGGACCTGGAATCATACCAGCCGATGGGTGGTGGTTTATCGCTCGTTCAGCTGACGGCGGTCATTTGATGCTCATTCGCGCGTACCAAATTGACCAAACCATTACATCAAACCACATGCAATACAATGCGTGGGGCGTTCGTGACATTGATGGCTATGGTTGCTTCGTGTTCGAGAAAGATCCCAGCTCCGTTGGGCCAGGCGTATTCAACTGGAGGCGGGTTTACAGCCTCGGCAACCACTCCTTGTTCCTCGGGCTCAATTATCCGATCATTCAACCAATCATCGATCATATCACTGGCGATGATTACTGTGCTATGCAACTTCCATTCGCGAGGGGGGGATGTGTTTACACATCATACCATGGGTTTCATGAATCACCATATCCAGAGATTCGTCGACACAGCTTGTTTCCAGATAATCTTCAGTGTGTGAAAGGCATCAAGTTTCCATGCGATGGATGGCTTTTGCAAACCCGACATGCGGAGATGTGGTTCATGCCAACAACAAATATGCACAACTTGATTCTTGCTGATATCTAGACTGAGCCATGTATTCTGCTGCTGTAGCACGACCCTCTTTTGTTGGATATTATGTACTGTTATTAGTTTGAAGCACTCCTCTGGTTTGAAGGATAGATACCTTCCTGGGATCAAGTGCATCCTAACTCACCCGCATAGGATGTACTGATAATGATGATGGAGATGTTGTGTAGAAGCCATATATATATATATATATATATATATATATAGAATAATATTCTGATCACAACATGAACTTCCTGAGTAACGCGCCTAACCTTCCCCGAGTACTAGGTTGAACTTCAGCTAAAAGGTGTCCAAATGGGTCTTGCAATATACCGTTGGATAGCTATGGACATCAGTATCATGACCCAAGTTAAAATTTTGGCAAAATGTAAGCGGTTTAAGAGAAGTTTTGAAAACCGTTTGTTCTTCATACAAAAAACGTGAATCGTATTTTCGATCACATTTTTAAACCGTTTATCAGAATGAGGCAAATAATATGGCGTTGGAAAGCTGCTGCAAATCCGCTCCTTCCACATGTTGAAAGTTTTCTCTAATTCCCTACGGTTAAAGAGTAATTCGGAAAATCATAAAATTTCGCAAACCGAACACCCGAGTTCGTATTTTCGACGCCATTTCTAAATGGCTAATCCAATTGAGGCAAATAATATGGTGTTGGAAAGATTATGAAAATGCGCTAATTTTTTATGTTAAAAGTTTTTTTCTAATTTTGAATGGTTTAAAAGTAATTTAGAAAATGGTACAAGTTCCACCGAGTTCGTATTTTCGAGCTAATTTTTTAGCCGTATGTCCAAATGCAGCTAATGATATGGCGTTGGAAAGCTTGAAGAAATGCGAAACTTTTTTGCATATATTGTTTCTCCTAATTCACTACGGATTTATGTCAGTTTTGAAAATGGTTAAAAACGTATTTTTGCCATAATTTCTACAAACTTTATCGGAATGGGGCAAATAATATACCGCTGAAAAGCTACGGAAAATGCGAAATTTTTTCATGTTGATGGTTTTCTCTGATTCCTAGCCGTTTTCAAGTAATTTCGAAAACGGCGGCATCATGCGTTCTGCCTATATCGCGAAACAGATTCTTCAAAAATGCACCACGTGAAGAACCTGAACTTCTCGGCGCGTGTACCTGAACTTCACTCTGTTTTTCACGTGATTTTTTTGCTCGTAGGTCTCCATCCACTCCTCGTAACTCTCCATCCACTCACCGAAATTGAGCAAGTGATGTACAAGTGGAAAGCTGCTGTAAGCACTTAACTTTCCCGTGTTGATCGTTTTTTCATATTCGCGACAATTTTAAAAGTTTTTCATCTGAAATTCATCCACTGTAGTAATTGAACTTCCTGCTGTTTTTAGTTGAACTTCTATGACGTATTATGAGTTGTTTTTATAAGTGCAAAAAATGGCGTTGTGTTTTTTATTTTTTGAACAGGTAAATGCTAGGTTTTAATAAACTCCGAACTTCTGTGTTATTTCAATTTGAACTTCACCTTTTTGTATTTTGATTAAAGAATTGTATTTGTTTTTTATTCAAAAAAACCGAGCATTAAAAATACAAGGTGAACCTCTCTCCCAAGGATTTTTGAACCTCCCTGGACAGAGCACTTGAACTTCTTTCAACAAACATTTTAAGCTTTTATTTTTTTATACTTTTATTCTCACCTGAAATGCATTCCTTGTAGTAGTTGAACTTCTGGTTGTTTTCACCTTAAATTTCTGTCACATATTTTTGTTCAACCTCTCACAAGAATTTTTAAACTTTCTCGGGCCGAGCACTTGAACTTCTAGCAACAAAATTTTAGGCTTTGCATTTTCATTCTTTTTTTAATAGAAAATGCACACCGTGGTGTACATGAACTTCTGGCGGTTATCAATCTGAGCTTCTGAGATCATGCATTCTGCCTTCATCGAAAAAACAGAGTCTCCAAAAATGCAATTCGTGAAGAGGTTGAACTTCTGGAGCATGTCTTTTTGAACTTCACTCTATTTTTCATGTGTTGTTTTTTTCCTGTAACTCCCCAACCACATACCAGAATTGAGCAAATAACATACCGATGGGAAGCTGTTGAAAACACGCAACTTTCCCCATGTCGATTATTTTTTCATACTCTTGACGGTTCAAAAAAAATTTCAATACATAAATGTGTTTTAATTGGTATACATCAAGATTTTAAACCACAAATCGGAATGTAGCATATAATATACCGTTGGAAAGCTTATGAATAGGAGCAACGTTTTCATGTAGACAGACAATACAAATACGTTGTCGTTTGAGAGCAGTTTTAAAAATGGCAAAAACAATGTCGTATTTGTACGTTTTTTACATGTAATTGAAGGTCGGGCGTCTCGCACTAGAGATCTTGACCTTCACCCGGAGGAGCATGTGAACTTCTTGCCACAAACCTTTTAAGCTTTTAGTTTTCTATTCTTATATGTCTTATCTAAAATGTGTTTTGTGTAGTAGTTGAACTTCTCGCTATTTTTCATCCTGAACTTCTGTCACCTATTTGTTGTTCCTAGTTCCTCACTCGTTCATCAAATTCCTGCACAACATTTTTTTGTGAATTTTTGCACATGTAAATACACGGAGAACCTCCTTCACAATTTTTTTTGAACTCTCCTGGGCCAACCACGTGAACTTCTAGCAAAAGTCATTTCAGACATTGTCTTTTTATTCCTTTTTCTTATATGAAACACACTCGATGTAGTAGTTGAAACGCTTGTTCTTTTTGCTTTGAACTTCTCATTTTTTGTATACATCAAACTACTCTGTATTTGATTTGGGACTTCTCGGGTTTATTTGTTTACTTAGTACCAATAAAATCCAACTTATTTTAATTTACACTTCTTAGTTTTATTCTTTAGTAACGAGAAAAATTGGGGGAAATATGTTTTTATAAATTCTTTTCGAAATGCTCCTCTTTTTAAATTTGGACTTCTTTGATTTTTTTTATAAACGAGAAAAATCTGTTATAAAGATTTTTTAAGTACTTTTTTGAACTTCTTGCTCTAATTTTTTGAACTTCCAAATTGGACTTTTAGATATTAAAAACTTCATTTTTCTAACGTCGACCTGCTTTGGTTTTTGAATTTGAACTTCTTGTAGAATTTTGTCCCGACGTTTTTATGCATTTTTTACTTTTTTTAGTGAAATGGCCTAGGCGGTCTCTTTTTTCATTTGATAGTTTTTCTTCTGTATGTACAACACGTGCACTTCAGAATTTCTGAAACATGAACTTCACGTGCTAATTTTTTATATGACACTCGATAGTTTTTATTCTTTGAATTCCATGATTTTTTTGTTTTACATTTTTTTGGTTTGAACTTCAATGTTCGTTACACCTGAACTTTCGAAAACACACCTTTTTTATACACATTTTTCTCTTGAATCCAAGGTCGTAAAAAACAATAGGAAAATTGGGGTCAATTTTCACAAGCAAGTTTCCCATAGGCAGTAATACATGAACTTCTCATGTTTGTCTTTAACAGTAGTGGGTGGAGCATCACGAATGGACAATGGCCCCTTGATGAATAGGAAGAGAAGTAAGATTCCTAATGCTGGGGAAGGTCTGATTCGGTCGTCGCTGCAGTCCAAACGCGGTTGCGAGTGCACCGGTGGTCGCCGTCTGTGTCCAACGATCCCCATCCATCTGCTGCCATCAGACACACACTGGTGGTAGGAATGACCAGACCTGGCAGCCAAAATCCATGCTGAGCCCATCTGGCGTGTGAGGAATGAAGAAGGGAGGACGGAGACAGCGATAGGGGAGGGTCACCGGTGGGGGAGAACGCCAGCAGGGGAGGGTCGCCATGGCGAATCTTGCGGGGTGGGGATGGAAGCACGGGGGCCTAAAGAGGAGCTGCGATTGAGGTAGATTGTCACCGTGGTGGCGATTGGGGCAGGTGGCGACCCCGACGGAGGTTGGGGGAGGAGCGGGAGAGGGTCCCGTGGAGGCCCAGGGTCGCGCGGCCACCGGCGACCTTCCTGACCCAGAGACTTATCTGGCCGTCGTCTGCGTTGGTCTTTGATCGAAATGATGGGGACCATCGGGATTCGAAGCTTGGCGCCGGGATTGAATGCGCAGACACGAGATCCAGGTCGTGGTGGCGACTGTGGTTGCCGGGGGCCACGCATGGCAGGGGTTGCCATAGGCGGCAGCGACTTGGGTTGCAGGGGGGTGGCGGCTGGCATGGTTTGCCGGGAGCGGCGACTGGCGGGGTTTCCAGGAGCGGCAGCTAAAGGGGTTGTTGGGGCGACGGTGCTGGCGGCATGATTTGGGCAGGGCAGCGGCGGCTAATTCAGTCGGAGGCTTGGGATGGCTCCGGGGAAGAAGGCAGGGGAGGGGGGGAGGCGGGGCGAGGGGCGGGGTCCGGTCTAGATCGGGGGAAGAATGTGGATGCGGGGGAATGGGTGTTTTTTTCGTCCGCAGATTCGGGAGTTCGGGAGGACCTCCGCGCCTCCTATATAGGGCGTTGTGATCCAAATAACTATTCTGATCCTGGGATTAGAATAGTGCTACTCTCTCTCTCTCTATATATATATATATATATATGTATATATATATATATATATATATAGGAGTAGGATTTTCTACAGGTGCTTGCCACAGAACTAGTTAAGGGTTTCAATGGTGCAAAAGTTCTCAAAAATTCTGAAAAAAATACTGAACCAACACACCTATAATATAACATGATCCAACGGAGGGATTAAAAAAATACGACTGTATGTGTCCTGGACAAAAAAACAAATAGTTCAGTATATATTTATGTCGCAGTGAGCTGAAATGCTTATTATTTTTGTCCAGGACACATAGATGCATATTTTGACAATACCTCCGTTGGATCATCTTATTACATTAGAGAGATGCTCCCATATTTATTTCATATTTTTTGATAACTTTTGAACCGTTAGAAGTTTAGGGAAACTTAACTAGTTCTGTGGCAAGCTATGGTAGACACAGTTTTACCTATATATATATCAGTTAGGCTTCAAGTGCATACTTGTTAGTTAAACTTATGTATAAATTGTGACACTAAATACGACTAGTAAGTAGTATAGTAGCAGTACTAGTATACGTCAGTCAAATTATTCATCATGTCCACACATTGAATTGATGTGACAACACACTGCGCGTGAGGTGACACAAGAATCCCGGCGGCGTGTTCGGGTATTGTGGACTTCAGATTTGGAGTACCACTTATCTGTCGAAATCTTTCATCATTCACTTAAAACAGTCGATTGATCATACATTGAGTACCATATAACTGGAATTACTGATGCAAGTCAAAGAAGGATTGGCCCGTGCTGCCGGCTGGCGTCAAGTTCGATCCCACGGATCAGGAGCTGATCGAACACCTTGAGGCCAAAGTGAGTGCTGACATCGCGAGATTTCAGTCTCTCATCGATTTGTTCATACCAACAATCGACTGCGAGCACGGCATATGTTACACCCAACCTGAGAAACTTCCAAGTAAGACACCGATCGGCCGTCTACTTGCACAAACATATTCCTTTGTTTATAGCTCTATTTTATTTTTAGACGCAGACCTGGTGAAGCAATTACAATTTGACAGTTAATAAAAAGTGAAACAAGTGACTGCAACATGCCAAAGATGTTATAAAAATGGCAACTAGGTACACTAAAACATGTGTTCCACAATACTGCAGGTATCACACTGAGTGGCCTAAGGAAGCATTTCTTCCAGCGCAATTCTAGGGCGTTTAAAAGGGGCGCGTGGATGCATTGCAAGATACAGTCCAGTCGGAGTGTGGCATGCACGCGATGTGGCACAAGACCGGCAATACCTTGCCGGTGATGGTCAACGGCCGGCAGACGGGCAGCAAAAAAGGTTCTGGTGCTGCACACCTACAAGAACTTCGACTAGCAGAGGACCAACTGGGTGATGCACCAGTACCACTTCGGGGACCTGGAGCAAGAGAAGGAGCGGGAGCTGGTCCTCTGCAAGATTTTCTACCAGACGAACACTAGGGCCAGGAGTAAAAAGATTATAAGTTAGTTTGGTATTGGTAGTTGTACTACCTTGTCGTCCGCAAGTTGGTATTGTTGTTAATGATCTTTTGGTATGAACTTGCATTTGCTTCCAACCATCATGCCGAGGGTTGACGTGGATATAAAGCTGAATCATTTGTTTCGAAACGAATTTTCAGGCACCTGATTTTTATTTGATGGGTAGCCTAAGCACCCGCCGTTCGAATTCCGAGTTCTTCAATTTTTCCGAAACAAGTGCATGCACTTATTATCACGATACAAAAACAATATCCATGCTACATCCCAGTTATCAGTCTGTACTTGCAGAATTCTCTCATTTATTGAGCACGTATATTGTTTTTTCAGGTCGAGCAAGTTTCAACTGGGCTGTAGATTGCCCAGGGTTGTTTTGTTTTTAACAGGCCCAGCCCATGACGACAACGGGGCACAAAGATCCAGCAGGTATCTACTGGTCTCTGGCCCACCAGCGTTAGTTCTATTTTGTCTTACAACATCCGCATGCAGTTTTTTTACTGAATCAAACACACAGCCCAGTTCTATTTTCCTCTTGAAACGCATGTCCTACATCTGTTTTCTAATCTCTACCTATAGTTTTACTAGTTCATATACACGTATCATTATATTGAAAACACATAAAATTCCCTTTTCATATTTACATCCTTATTTTTGTTGTTTTTTCCCACCTAGCGCTGTTTTTTTACCACTGGTTTTCCCTTAAACCAACTAAATTGTCCCACGTCTTATTTGCTTACAAAAACAAAATGATTTTTTTGGCAAATCAATAAGTTCTGAAAAAAATATTTATCATTTTGGGATTACAACAGTTCGGACTCCACCGAAATATGCAAAATAAGGTTGGACTTTTTGACCGTGGTCCTGGGCAGAAAATGGGTTGTAATAAATTACTTAAGAATTAGCAAATGGGCTGCAAATTATAAAAAATAGCAAATGGGCTTTATGTTGTCTGCCACAGATTTGGAGGCTGACATGTGGGCCTACTAAGTTCATGCGTACACAAGGTTTCTCAAAAAGGAAACTTAGTCAACAATTGACTCTACCAGTGCCAGACCGTTAGATGTCAATCTAATGGCAATCGTGCTTCTTCAGTCTCTGATCTTCCTGCCCCGGCCGCTTAAACCAGCGCCATCGGAACCTCCTACTCCCGCCTCCCGTGGCCGTCAGTGCTACCGGGAAGGCCTCACGGCCCCAACATACTCGCATCCCTAGCCTGTCTATCCCTCTACTCACCCACACCTCCTGTTATTTTCCGGCGACGACAGCCGAACTAGTCAACCCTCATACTCTCCACCGCCCGGGCAGCCACTGTCGTGTCTTCCCCGGCTCCGTGTCGTTCCCTTCCTAGGCCTCGCCGTCGTCCACCGCCCTGGTGCTCTCGGCGTGGCGTGGTCAACGATGTCCATCCAACGGCCGTAGTGCTTCTTCAACCTCTGGTCTTCTTGCCCCAGCCGCCCAAAGCAGCGCCGGTCGTGCCGCATGCTCCTGCCTCCCGTGGCCGGCAGTGCTGTCGCGGAGGCCTCACCGTCCCCATACTACTCCCACCGCTGGCCAGGCCATCCCTCCACTCACCCACTCCCCCTGTTATTCTACGGCGACGGCAGCCTCACACTGCAGCCGAACCAGTGAACCCTCATACTCCTCTCTGCGTGGGCATCCACTGCCGCGTCTTCCCCGGCTCCGCGTCATCCCCTTCCTAGGCCTCGCCGTCGTCCACCGCCGTGGTGCTCTCGGCGCGGCGTGGTCAATGTGGTCAACGACCGACTTCCATCGGAAGAGTACTGTACGTGGAGAGGCTGACAGCTAGGTCCACGACAGCCGCAAGGAAGTGCCTCCTTATTACGCACAAAATAATTATTCCTCCACTAACAGGAGGGACCCACCGGACGGGCCACCAGTATTTTGCGGAAAAAACATTTCCCCCCTGACACTGCTGGGACCCACCGGACGGGCCACCGTATTTCGCGAAAAAAACGTTTGCCCATGACTGCTGGGACCCACCGGACGGACCATCGTATTTCGTGAAAAAAACGTCCCCCCCCCGCTGTCAGCTCGGACCCACCGGAAGTGCCTCCTTATTACGCACAGAAAAATAAATACTCCCCCTGCTAGCTGGGACCCAACCTGGTGGGAGGCTGACTTATGGGCCTACTAAGTTGACGAGGATGGAGGGCTTTGTCAACTTAGTCAATATGAACGATTCTAGCTCCAGTGACCGTACGATGTCCATCCAACGGTCGTAGTGCTTCTTCAACCGCTGGTCTTCTTGCTCCAGCCGCCCAAAGCTGCGCCGGTCGTGTCGCGTGCTCCTGCCTCTCGTGGCTGGCTGTGATATCGCGGAAGCCTCACCGCCCCCTACTACTCACACCGCTGGCCCATGCTATCCCTCTACTCACCCACACCCCCTGTTATTCTGTGGCAACGGTAGCCTCACGCCGCAGCCGAACCAGTGAACCTGCGTACTCCTCTCCGCATGGGCATCCACTGCCGCGTCTTCCCCGGCTCCACGTCATCCCCTTCCTATGCCTCGACGTCGTCCACCGCCTTGGTGCTCTCGGCGTGGCGTGGTCAATGTGGTCAACGACCGACTTCCATCGGAAGAGTACTGTACGTGGAGAGGCTGACAGCTGGGTCCACGGCCACAGCCCAGTTCTTTGTGATTTGCCAAGTAAGTCGCTTTGTCAGGCCTGTTGGGCTGCAAATCTTTCAAGACGAGGAGAGCTTCATTCGGCTGGCCGAGAAAATGGCCCATCAGTAATGAGAAATGGGATGTACATTTTTAAAACACATCAAACCGGCAATTAGTTTAAAATATCTTTTTTCATTTCGAGATTTTAAATTACATTAATTTTTATGCATGGAGAATTTGTTGGATTTTATATTGATATACATTTATTTTTAAAATCAGTTTGAATGTGAGTCGAAATTTCGGGATTAAAAACAGTTCGGACCGCACCAAAATATGCGTTAATTTTTTAACCGTGGCCACAATATGGGCTGTAATGCTAACAAAAAGAATATGGGCTCCAAAAAAACCTTAAGAATTAGCAAATGCACTGTAAATTATTAGAAATAATGGCAGATGGGTTGTATGCTGTTTTCCACAGATTTGAGGCTTTCCTAAAAAAAGGTTGACGCACAAGCAGTGAATGTTGGATGTCCATCGAACTGCCGTCGTGCTTCTCCAATCTCTGCTCTTCCTGCTCCACCCGCTCAAACAAGCGCCGGCGGGACTGCCTGCTCCCTCCTTCTCGCGGCTGGATGTGCTACCGCGCAGGCCTCACCGCCCCACCATACTCCCATCGCTGGCCTAGCCATCCCTCTACTCACCCACACCTGCTGTTATTCTTCGGCGACGGCAGATGAACCAGTAAACCCTAATACAGTCGTACTCCCCTCCACGTGGGAAACAACTGCCGAGTCTTCCCTGCCTCCGTGCCGTTCCCTTCCTAGGCCTCGCCGTGGTCCACCGCCCTGGTGCTCTCGGCACGGCCTGGTCAATGTGGTCAACGACTGACATGCATCTGAAGTGGATTGTATGTGGAGAGGCCGACAGCTGGGTCCACGTCCGCACGCAAGGAAATGCCTCCTTATTACGCGCAAAATAATGATTCCTCCACCTGACATCAGGGACCCACCGAAAGGGCCTCTGTATTTTGTGAAAAAAATGTTACCGCCGCTGACAGCTCGGACCCACCAGCTATATCTTCGCACGCAAGGAAGTGCCTCCATATTACGCTCAAAAAAATGAATACCCCCTTGCTAGCTAGGACCCACCTTGGTGGGAGGCTGACTTGTGGGCCTACTAAGTTGACGGGGATGGAGGGCTTTGTCAACTTAGTCAATATGCACGATTCTAGCTCCAGTGACCATACGATGTCCATCCAACAGCCGTAGTGCTTCTTCAACCTCTGGTCTTCTTGCTCCAGCCGCCCAAACCAGCGTCGGTCATGCCTCGTGCTCCTGCCTCCCGTGGCCGGCTGCGATGTGGCGGAGGCCTCACCGCCCCCTACTACTCCCACCGCTGGCCAGGCCATCCCTCTACTCACCCACACCCCCTGTTATTCTGCAGGGACGGCAGCCTCACACCGCAGCGAACCAGTGAACCCTCGTACTCCTCTACGCGTGGGCATCCACTGCCGCATCTTCAGTATGTCTAGAGGGGGGGTGATTAGACTACTTGACCAAGTAAAAACTTAACCTTTTCCCAATTTTAGTTCTTGGCAGATTTTAGCTATTTTAGAACAAGTCAAGCAATCATCACATAATTCAAGAAAGCATGCAAAGAGTATATTGGCAGCAGAAAGTAAAGCATGAAACTTGCAAGAATATAAAGGGAAGGGTTTGGAGAATTCAAACGCTATTGGAGACACGGATGTTTTTCCCATGGTTCGGATAGGTGGTGCTATCCTACATCCACGTTGATGGAGACCTCAACCCACGAAGGGTAACGGTTGCGCGAGTCCACACAGGGCTCCACCCAAGGGCAACGGTTGCGCGAGTCCACGGAGGGCTCCACCCACGAAGGGTCCATGAAGAAGCAACCACCCACAAAGGGTCCACGAAGAAGCAACCTTGTCTATCCCACCATGGCCAACGCCCACGAAGGAATTGCCTCACTAGCGGTAGATCTTCACGAAGTAGGCGATCTCCTTGCCCTTACAAACTCCTTGGTTCAACTCCACAATCTTGTCGGAGGCTCCCAAGTGACACCTAGCCAATCTAGGAGACACCACTCTCCAAGAAGTAACAAATGGTGTGTAGGTAATGAACTCCTTGCTCTTGTGCTTCAAATGATAGTCTCCCCAACACTCAACTCTCTCTCATAGGATTTGGATTGGAAAGCAACTTGGGAAGGCTAGAGATCAAGATTCATATGGTAGGAATGGAATGTCTTGATCTCAACACATGAGTAGGTGGTTCTCTCTCAGAACATATGAGTAGGAACGATGTGTGTGTTCTGATGGCTCTCTCACTGAATGAGAAAGAGGTGGAGGTGTATATATAGACTGCACACAAAATCCAACCGTTACACAGTTTTCCAATCTCGGTGGGACCGAATAAATAAACTCGGTCTGACCGAAAATGTAAACCTAGTGACCGTTAGGAATTTCGGTGGGACTGACATGCAACTCGGTAGGACGATTCGGTTAGGGTTTGGGCATAACGTAATCTCGGTGAGACCGATTACACAAACTCGGTGAGACCGAGTTTGGTAATTAGCTAACCAGAGAGTTGGTCAGGCAAACTCGGTGGGACCGATTTGCTCTTTCGGTGAGACCGAGTGAAACTCGGTGAGACCGAAAAGTTATAAAGGGGAAACACTGAGTTTACATTGCAATCTCGGTGGGACCGATTCGCTCTTTCGGTGGGACCGAAAAGTTACGAAAGGGAAACAGAGAGTTTGCAACCCCATCTCGGTGGGACCGAGAACCTTATCGGTAGGACCGAATTGCTAGGGTTTGGCAGTGGCTAATGACAATTGAAACTCGGTGGCGCCGGATAGGAAAAATCGGTAGGACCGAGTTTGGCTTAGAGTTTAGGTCATATGTGGATATGGGAAAGTAGTTGAGGGTTTTGGAGCATACCATTAAGCTCATGAAGCAAGAGGCTCATTAAGCAACACCTCATCCCTCCTTGATAGTATTGGCTTTTCCTATGGACTCAATGTGATCTTGGATCACTAAAATATAAAATGAAGAGTCTTGAGCTTTTGAGCTTGAGCCAATCCTTTGTACTTAGCATTTTGAGGGTTCCACTTTCACATCCATGCCATGCCAATCATTGAGCTTTCCTGAAATAATCATCTTGGAATAGCATTAGCTCAATGAGCTATATGTTGTTATGAATTACCAAAACCACCTAGGGATAGTTGCACTTTCAATCTCCCCCTTTTTGGTAATTGATGACAACATATAGATCAAAGCTTCGAGAAATGATAATAAGCATGAAATATATCGTCGCTTTGAGAAGTATGTGATAAGTAAGAGCTCCCCCTAAATTTGTGCATATTTAAAATTTGCTTTGGACTGCAAATGCACAAAGAGTTAGAATCATGGGTTACTCTTCCATGTCACATACATCTTGGTGGAGCGCTCAAAATGATAAGAATGAAACACATGCACTCATCACCAAGAATAGTGAATGATCACAAACGATAGATAGCATGATAATATTTAAGCAAGCATTAAGCAAACATTAAGTGTAGCTTATGATCAAACACATGATCATCGATGTCTCACAAACATAAGGACGTAGTATCTCACACACAAAAGCAAACAAAGTTCGAAGAAACCACCAAATAAAACAAGAGAGAAAAGCAACACTCTCTCTCTCGAAGCCTATGATCTATACATCTTCTCCCCCTTTGGCAACAAGTTACCAAAAAGTTCCTAGAAAATGCATAGTGCTAAGTCGTCGCTCAGGCTTGATCTTCAGGTGGTGGTGGAGTCCGAATCACTCCAAGGACGAAGGCTTCTGTAGATGCTGAAGTAGTTGCTGGAGTTGGAGCTAAGGTAGACGCTGGAGCTGAGGCTGTGGCTGGTGCTGAAGTAGTAGCTCTGGTGTCAGCAACTGGCAGTGCAGACGACCTCGGGCCTCGTGGCACTCTAGAAAAAGCATGAGTTGTGGTCCTGCCTCTCCTCTCATTCATGTCCTCCTGGAGCTGCTCCACTACAGACTGGACTTCTGTTACCTTGACATCCAAGTCATAGAACTTCTGTTCCATGATCCTCTCTAGGCTTTGCTGATTTTTAGTGAGGTTGGCTAGACTTTGCTCAATTCTCAGCGAGGATGCAATCAAGTAACTGAGCTGCTCTTGCTTGGTCTTCAAGAAGTAGTCAGATGCCTCCTCTTGAGTAGGCATCCTGGCAGCTTTTTCCTTCTTCGCCTTCTCCTTCTTTGCATATGCTTGTGCAGACGATGGCTCATTCTCTGTCATCACAACTTCATTGTCCTCGAAATCTGGACGGATGGACAGGTGTTCCTTATCCAACAAATATATGCCCGTGCCCATCTTGGAGTTGATGAGCTCCTGAATCTGAGGGGCATATCCACAGCTCCTCTTCTGATCTGCAGCTGTCCTCTTAATGGTTTCCACAATGAGACTCATGACCTTGAATTTCTGAGGCACATCAAACACATGTAGCAAGTTGATCGCGTGACCTCTGATCATCTTGTGATCTCCAGACTTAGGCAACAGAGTGTGCCTTAGTATCCAATTGATAGTAGGCAATCCTGAGAGCAGATAGTGCACTGAGCCAAACTTGAACGTGTCAAGATCTTCATTGGGAATTTCCTTGTACATGTTGGACATGGAGTTATGGTCCATTTTATTCTTGGCATAGATGTCCAAGTCCTCATCTTGCTCTTCTGGGGCATTGATGATCTGTGCCCACTCAGCCACTGTAGATTGGTACCTTGTACCCTCAGACATCCAAGTAACCCTTCCATCCGGATAAAAGTGAGTTGTGGAGTAGAACTGCATGATGAGTTCCTCGTTCCACTTTGTGAGCTTCTGCCCAACAAAGTCCTCTACTCCACACGCTCTGAAGCTGTCCTGAACTCCTGGGTAGTGCTCTTCATTCTCCTTGATGTATGTCCAGTCGACCCATCTCATGTCACAAACGATTGGCTTCTTGTCAAGAAAAACAGTCTCATAAAAGTCTTGTTGCTCCTTAGTATGAAATCTGTAGTCCACGGCAGTCCTTCTCCTAGAAGCATATGGATCTGCCTCCCTCCATTTCCTGAGCCCTAAGTCTCTCCTGAGCTTCATGTCCTCAGCCACAGGATGAGCATCGTTGTGGTCTGGGATCTTGGGCTTGAGCTTCCGAAGGACACTCTCTTCCTCTTCTTCAATAGCTTCAGGCACTGGGGCCTTGTTCTTTTCTGCAGCAGGTATACTCCTTGTGTTTCTCTTTGGAGCTGTCTTAGGCTTAGTTGCAGCCTTAGGAGCTTCCTTGGGCTTGGATGCAGCTCCCCCTGACCTTATGGCATCTCCCATAAGTTTGGCTGCCTTGGGTGCTGGTGCAGCAACCTCTTCTTCCTCCTCCTCTTCTACCATGATGGAGGCTCTCCCAAGCACTTTGGCTACAGTCTTCTTTACTCTCTCTTTCCTCTTTTTGCCCTCAGCAGCAATGGGCTCAATGGGAGCAGGTGCAGGCTTCTCAGTTGAGGCTCTAGCCTTTGACATTGGCTGCCTCCCTGCTGGCCTCTTGACTTTCAGGCCTGGCTTTGAGCCTTGAGCTGGCTCAACCCTTTTGGAAGTGGCCTCTTCCTCTACCACATAGTCTTCATCCTCAGAATCAGACGTTCTCTTCTTCCTTTGACGTGTGGCAGCCTTAGGCAGATTGCTAGGTGTGCTCCTGCTGCCATCATCAGAAGAACTTGAGGGGCTAGTGCCCTCACTCATCACAACTTGCTGCTCTGAGAGGTTCTGGCTATCACTTTGATCAGACATGTTGCAAACTGACTGCTGACCCTGTGAATAGATTATAGAAGAGATAGAGTGGATGAGCATCACAAAAAGAAGAGATTTTTGCAAAAGATTAATTCAAAAACTTAGTCTTAGTTTTCCACAGAAAGCATCTCGGATCTACCGATTTTCAAACTCGGTGACACCGAAGCAGTTTTGGCACCAGAACTGGTGAACTCGGTCAGACCGAGTCACAGTTCGGTGGCACCGAGACTGCTAGGGTTTCACAGAATTCCAAAATCGGTCGCACCGATAAGTTATTCTCGGTTAGACCGAGTTTAACTTGTGCAATGGCAAAAGCCAGATCGGTGGGACCGAGTTTTTCAACTCGGTGGGTCCGAGATGGTTTCGGCGGAAACCTAACCCTAAAATTTTCGAATTAAACCTAATCTACGAGCGTTTTGACTGGATAGGAGTTTATCAAACGTGGCAAGATACATGATGATCACAATGAGCTAGGAATCAGATTGAGGAATAGCACAATGATCAAGTCCATACCCTAGTTCGGCGTGGACTTGCTACGGCGGCAACGGCGGGGCAGAAATCCGTTGACGGCGGTGAAGACCAGCGACTGGAGGCTGCTGGCGGCGAGGAGACGATCCGGAGACCTCGGGGGCAGAGCAGGCTATCGCGCGGGCGAGGAGGTTTCGGAGAAATTTCCAAAATTCTGCCCGTCACTATATATAGCCCGACCCTGTCGGTGTGACCGAGTGGAACAACTCGGTGGCACCGAGATGCAAAACTGTGTGCAGTTATTGCAACTCGGTGTGACCGAAAAGTTCAAATCGGTTGCACCGAGATCAAAAACCTAGATCAACTTAATGAACTCGGTAGGACCGAAAATGGAGTATCGGTCAGACCGAGATTCATAAAGAGGTTTTGGAAGTTTAAGTCTATGACGAATCGGGGACTCCGAGCGCTCCTCACACAGAGTGGTTCGAATCTGACTTGATCAAATTTTGTGATGCAGCATGAATAGAGTTTGAGACGAGAAAAGCATAGATAGCTAGAGGAGGTTCTTAGGCATTCTTGTCCATCCACTTGGCAAAAGAAGATAAAGCCAAACAATCAAAGCAACAAGTGGATGTCCTCGAATGAGTAAAATATGCAATCAGCATGCTCACACAATAAGATAGCAAATGAAATATGTGGCAAAGCATGCACAACCAATTCTAGCATCTATCAAGCAATTTGCGATGACTAGGTCATCTATATATGAGTATATTGACTTAGGAGTCAAGTGAGAACACTTGATCTTAGGTCATACTCATCGTTTAAGCTCAAGTGGGGTTACCACTTTTACATAAAGCATTGTTTTTTTCACATCTTTAGAGTTGCTTTAGCTCAAGTCTTAGAGTAAAGCTCCCCCTAGATGTGATATCCCCCCTAAGAGGGATGAACTAACCTTGGGTTTTGTCGATGATGACTTCATGTAGATATTGAAGATGTGGATGCTCAATGTTGATGTAGATCTCTTGGAGCTATCCTTTTGAGTGAATTGCACTTTCAATACCTACATGGGTTAGTCCCACAAGGAACAAACAAGGATATCCATAGACATAGAGTGATGCACACAAAAGATGATGTCCATGAAAACTTTAGGTTACCTTGTCCCTTGTCTTACCAACAAGAGGGTTTGTGACTCCTTGAACTAGTGCAAGATGTGGAAGTTGATTGCACTTGTTCTTGCCAAAATGATAAGAGTGAAGTATGTTGGCGGAGTCACCCTCAAGAACTCTCCAGTTCTTCTTCTTTTGGATCCACATCATCTTGATGGGAATCCTTGGAGTTGTAGTCGTACTTGATGAAGTGGAACTTGAAGTAGTCTTGGGAATCCACTTGACTAAGGTCTTTGGAGCTTCTTCAAATGCATCAATTTCCTCTTGAAACTTGTCCTTGCCTTTTTGCTCGTAGTCTTGTGGTGGAAGATCATCTTGAGCTTGTGTCCCCTTGAAAGAAGTATACTTCTCTTGTTGAGGGACAAACTTCGTCTTGGGTTATTGATCTTCTTCCCATTCAACTCCATTGGCATTGAACTTTCATTCAAAACCAACACCTTGATTCTTCCGGTGCATTCCTTGCTTGCGCACAATTTCCTCGAATTGCTTACTCCCGGCAAGGCTTTTGTACACTCCTTTCTCTATAATTCCCTTCAATAAGCTATTTTCTTGCTCAAGTGTAACTTGGCTAAGAGAATCATTAGTGGAATCAAGAGAACTACTAGAAGCAACAATATTGGATTTAGCATGATCATTGTTACTGCTAGAGGAAGAATCTTTCTTGTTCTTGTTACTAGACTTGACTTGAGGCATGTAAGTGGATAAGAGTAAACGCTTGGCAATGTAAGAAGAACTTTTCTTACGGAGATCATCATTGATTGCCTTTAAGAACTCATGCTCTTGCTCAAGATTGAGCTTTTCAAGGCGTAACTTCTCATGAGCTCTTAAAAGTTCTCGATGATCTTCGAAGATAGTGTCATGAGCTAACTTAAGAGTTTTTAGTTCTTTAGTTAGAGCCTCAATCTTCTCCTTATCATTGTCATTTGTTTTATCTTGATTAGTATGATTAAATGGTCTTTCATCATAGTATTCATCACTAGAGTTGTCACCAAGCAAGTCATCACCAAACAAGTCATCTTCATCACTATTGAAATCAACATACTCGGGGTGTGTTACCTTAGGACCTTTGGCCATGAAGCATCTTCCAATTCCTTCATTTGGTGAGTCAAATATGTCGTAGGAGTTGGATGACACAAGTGCTAGACCGGCAACACCTTCATCTTGAGTATCTTCGGAGTCGGAGTGATAACTTCTCTCGGAGTGGCTGCCGGAGTCGGAGCCGGATACCCATTCACCAACATGAGCTTGATGTCTTCGTCTTGTATGGCTCCTTGATGATTTTTCCTTCCTTTCCGAATCCTTGCTTCTCCGTGAGTATCTTCGTTCATAACGATCATCTCTACTCCTTCTCTCTCTTGGCGGTGATCCTTTGCTTCTTCTTCTTGGAGAATCTTCTCTTTTCTTGTAGGGAGCCGTACACTCATTGGAATAGTGTCCGGGTCTTCCACAATTGTAACAGTTTCGCTCTCGACTAGAAGATCTTTTGTCATTGTAGGACCTTGATTTGGAGCTTCTATCTTTGCTTCTATTCTTGTAGAACTTGTTGAAGTTCTTCACCATTAAGCTCAATTCTTCATTGAAGTCTTGTTTCTCACTTGATGATGTAGGGGCTTCACATGAGGCTTTGTAGGCACCACTTGATTTGTTGTGAAGTTCCTATTTATCCTTAAGTGACATCTCATGAGCAACAATTCTTCCAATCACTTCTGTTGGCTTGAGATCTTTGTAATTGGGCATCATTTGGATCAATGTGCACACGGTATCATATTTTCCATCCAAGGCTCTTAGGATCTTCTAGATGATGAATTTATCGGTCATCTCTTCACTTCCTAAGCCGGCAATCTCATTTGTGATGAGATCAAGCCTAGAGTACATTTCAGCGACACCTTCACCATCCTTCATCTTGAACTTGTCAAGTTGGCTTTGAAGCACATCCAACTTGGATTCCTTGACGGAGTCGGTACCTTCGTGCATATCAATCAAAGTGTCCCAAATTTCCTTTGCATTCTCAAGGCGGCTGATTTTGTTGAATTCTTCGGGGCACAATCCGTTGAAGAGAATATCACAAGCTTGATCATTGTATTGCAACATCTTCAACTCATCCGCGGTAGCTTCACGGTTTGGCTCTTTCCCATCAAAGAAGTCACCTTGCAAACCAACACACACAATAGCCCAAACGGCGGGGTTATGTCCAAGAATATGCATTTTCATTTTATGCTTCCAACTAGCAAAATTAGTTCCATCAAAGTAAGGACCTCTACGGTGATAATTTCCCTCGCTAGACGCCATACTCTCCTAGGTTGTGAAACCAAGGCTATGACCACCAAAAGCTATGGAGATCAAGCAAATGGAGACCAAAGCTCTGATACCACTTGTGGGATCGAAAGTATGTCTAGAGGGGGGGGGTGATTAGACTACTTGACCAAATAAAAACTTAACCTTTTCCCAATTTTAGTTCTTGGCAGATTTTAGCTATTTTAGGACAAGTCAAGCAATCATCACATAATTCAAGCAAGCATCCAAAGAGTATATTGGCAGCGGAAAGTAAAGCATGCAACTTGCAAGAATATAAAGGGAAGGGTTTGGAGAATTCAAACGCTATTGGAAACACGGATGTTTTTCCCATGGTTCGGATAGGTGGTGCTATCCTACATCCACATTGATGGAGACTTCAACCCACGAAGGGTAACGGTTGCGCGAGTCCACACAGGGCTCCACCCAAGGGCAACGGTTGCGTGAGTCCACGGAGGGCTCCCACCCACAAAGGGTCCACGAAGAAGCAACCTTGTCTATCCCACCATGGCCAACGCCCACGAAGGACTTGCCTCACTAGCGGTAGATCTTCACGAAGTAGGCGATCTCCTTGCCCTTACAAACTCCTTGGTTCAACTCCACAATCTTGTCGGAGGCTCCCAAGTGACACCTAGCCAATCTAGGAGACACCACTCTCCAAGAAGTAACAAATGGTGTGTAGGTAATGAACTCCTTGCTCTTGTGCTTCAAATGATAGTCTCCCCAACACTCAGCTCTCTCTCATAGGATTTGGATTTGGTGGAAAGAAGATTTGAGTGGAAAGCAACTTGGGAAGGCTAGAGATCAAGATTCATATGGTAGGAATGGAATGTCTTGATCTCAACACATGAGTAGGTGGTTCTCTCTCAGAACATATGAGTAGGAATGATGTGTGTGTTCTGATGGCTCTCTCACTGAATGAGAAAGAGGTGGAGGTGTATATATAGCCTCCACACAAAATCCAACCGTTACACAGTTTTCCGATCTCGGTGGGACCGAATAAATAAACTCGGTCTGACCGAAAATGTAAACCTAGTGACCATTAGGAATTTCGGTGGGACTGACATGCAACTCGGTAGGACCGATTCGGTTAGGGTTTGGGCAGAACGTAATCTCGGTGAGACCGATTACACTCGGTGGGACCGATTTGCTCTTTCGGTGAGACCGAGTGAAACTCGGTGAGACCGAAAAGTTACAAAGGGGAAACACTGAGTTTACATTGCAATCTCGGTGGGACCGATTCGCTCTTTCGGTGGGACCGAAAAGTTACGAAAGGGAAACAGAGAGTTTGCAACCCCATCTCGGTGGGACCGAGAACCTTATCGGTAGGACCGA
This sequence comes from Triticum urartu, assembly GCF_003073215.2. Taxonomy (NCBI): domain Eukaryota; kingdom Viridiplantae; phylum Streptophyta; class Magnoliopsida; order Poales; family Poaceae; genus Triticum; species Triticum urartu. The sequence goes on from NC_053024.1 coordinate 667,620,371, forward strand.
ATTGCTAGGGTTTGGCAGTGGCTAATGACAATTGAAACTGGGTGGCGCCGGATAGGAAAAATCAGTAGGACCGAGTTTGGCTTAGAGTTTAGGTCAGATGTGGATATGGGAAAGTAGTTGAGGGTTTTGGAGCATATCATTAAGCTCATGAAGCAAGAGGCTCATTAAGCAACACCTCATCCCTCCTTGATAGTATTGGCTTTTCCTATGGACTCAATGTGATCTTGGATCACTAAAATATAAAATGAAGAGTCTTGAGCTTTTGAGCTTGAGCCAATCCTTTGTCCTTAGCATTTTGAGGGTTCCACTTTCACATCCATGCCATGCCAATCATTGAGCTTTCCTGAAATAATCATCTTGGAATAGCATTAGCTCAATGAGCTATATGTTGTTATGAATTACCAAAACCACCTAGGGATAGTTGCACTTTCAGCGTCGTCCCCTTCCTAGGCCTCACCGTCGTCCACCGCCCTGGTGCTCTCGGCGCGGCGTGGTCAACGTGGTCAAGGAACGGCTTCCATCGGACGTCGACTGTACGTGGAGAGGCTGACAGCTGGGTCCACGGCCGCAATAAGGAAGTGCCTCCTTATTACGTGCTAAATAATTATTCCTCCACCTGACAGTGGGGACCCACCGGACGGGCCACCGTATTTCGCCCCCCTGACTGCCGGGACCCACCAGCTACATCTTCGCATGCAAGGAAGTGCCTGACAGTCGGGACCCACCTGGTCAAAGCATACATAGCGTTGTCATTCTGGTTGCGAACGTGTACATACATATATACTGGTGGATGTAGAGGCGTGCACGGGTTGTAGTAGAGGCGCGCATGTAGCATGTACATGTAGGTACAGCAGCCAGGGTGCAAGAAAGAAAATACAGCCACGTATGTGTACATACGGGCGGGGTCTCGAATGCCTACTCGCGCATACGTACGGCCAGGGCTCGTGTACATGGCTGGGTCAGAACAGAGAAACAACGTCGTCGTCGTGTTCATGGGGAGGCAACGGAATGTGTCGTGTTCATGGGGAGGCAACGGAATGTGTCGTGTTCATGGGGAGGCAACGGAATGCATCGTGTTCATCGGGAGGGCTTGGACGGAACAGGCAATGGAAACAAGGCCTGGCGTACCGCAGAACGGAGGAAACGGCCTTGTGTTCGACTGGCCACGTTCGAAACGGAATCATGTTCATCGGGAGGGGTCTAGCGTACCGCAAAACAGAGGAAATAGACCTCCTACGGTCGAAACGGGGGTCTTGTTGATCGGGAGGGGTGTGGCGTACCGCAAAACGGAGGAAACGGACTTGTGTTGGAGCGCTACGGTCGAAACGGGGGTCCTGTTCATCGGGAGGGGTGTGGCGTACCGCAAAACGGGACTCCACGGGATACTGTTCATCTCCACCGTCGACCTCCTCCAGCCTCCACGGGCTCCTGTTCATCCAGCCTCCAAGGGCTCCTATTCATCCAGCCTCCACCGCGCGCTACTCCACCGGCTACTGTTCAACCACCCCTCCACTGTCTACTGTTCATCCAGCCCTCCACACCACGGGGTCCTATTCAACCACCCCTCCACGGGCACCCCTCCATCGTGTACTGTTCATCCAGCCCTCCACACCACGGGGTCCTATTCAACCACCCCTCCACCGTCTACTGTTCATCCAGCCCTCCACACCACGGGGTCCTGTTCATCCACCCCTCCACCGTCTACTGTTCATCCAGCCCTCCACCACACCACGGGGTCCTGTTCATCCAGAGGCAATGCCACCGCTCACTGTTCATCCAACCCCCCCTCCCCCCGCAACGCTCACTATTCATCCCATCGATCGGCTTCAGTTAGCAGCAGTAGCGAAGGAATCGCTCGATCGGGTTCAGTTAAGAACCATCGATCGATCGCTCGGGTTCAGTAACGCGTAGCCTACAGTGCAATCACTCGGGTTCAGTTAGAGCCCAACGCCTCGCTCGGGTTCAGTTAGAGCCAACGCCTCGCACACACGCGCGTACGTGTATGAGAGAAACGCGCATCGCTCGGCCCCCGACCTCCCACCGTAACCGGGAACTCCCCAAAATTTTCCTCCCCCTCGCTTCTACCACGGTTTTTTCCGTCATGGACGGCCCAAAGAATGTCATGCAGCTGCGTCTCCGGCCCGCCCAGGACGAGAAGCCCATTTTCTGTCATGATTTTTTGTCATAGAAGTAGGAGCCCACCACATCAATGATGATACTGGGTTTTGTCACAATTATCGTCATAGAAGTGTCATACGTATGACAGAAAAAAATCGTTCGGCCCAAAATGTCACGGATGTGTCTTTTTTTGTAGTGCTCCCCCTCTCGTTGCTATGCATCTCGTAGATAGATCTTCCGTGATCATAGGATTTTTTTGAAATTTCATGCTACTTTCCCCAAAAATCTATCCCCCTAGGGGCATGCATAGTACTAGTTTGCTTCGAGGGCTAATAAACTTTTGCCATAACTATATGAGTTCTTTATGACTAATGTGAGTCCATGGATTGTACGCACTCTTATGTAACGCCCGGATAATCTTGCTACAGAAATCCCACGCTAATCATGCCATGTCATCCCGATTACTGTTGCTAAACGCCCGTTAGTTCAAACCGCGTCAACTTCAAATTTAAAATTAAAATTAATGTCGGCAATAAAAGTTTTCAAAAATTGAAACAAAAATGTTCGGTGGTTGCCAAATATTACACAGGTAATTATGGGGCAGCAAACACATTTTTATAAAATGTCTAAATAGTTTAAAAGGTTTAAAAGCAGAAATGCAAATAGATAAAAAAAAGAGCAAGCCCCCCATCAACTGGGCCGAATTGCCCAGCTGGCCACCGCGCCCCCCCAGGGCCCCTACCCCCCGGGCCGCCAGGCCGGCCCACCGCACCGTGCCCTTATCCCCCCACTGCCCCAAAACCCCAGCCCCACCGACACCCACTCGCCCCCACTCCCCCTCGTCGTTCTGGATCTGGATCGGGATCCCGATCCCCTCGCCCCTCGACCCCGTGCGCGCCGCCCCGCCGCCCATCACCGGACCGCCTCGCCTCCCCCTCTTCTCCGATCTGGATGCGCCATCGCCCGAAGGCCTCATCGTCGCCGGACCACCCTGCCGTCGCTGCTCGTCGCCTGGAACTTCTCCGCCCCGTCGCGCCAGCCCCGACTCCTCCTTGAGCCGGCTTTGCTCAACTACAGGGCTCGGTGAGCCCCGTCCTCCCTCTCTCCCCTCGTTCTCTGTCGCCGGCGCCGTCCACCGTGCGCCGACCGCGCTCGGCCCTGCGCCTCGCCATGGTCCTCCGCGCCCCTCTACACGCACGCCGCGTCCGCGTCTTTGCGCGCCCCGGCCTCCTCGCGGTGCACGCGTGCGGCCCACTCGCGCCCAGCGCTCGGTGCCCCTCCTCCCTGCTCGCCCGCGTGCCCCACTGATGCCGCCTCGCCCTCGCCGTGCAGCCTCGCACTGCTCGCTACCCCGCGCCGGCCATGCCCCTGTTCGCCCGAGCTCCCCACCCCCCACACGCGCGTAGTCTCCAGCCGCGCCCGCTGCTGGCCCTCTCTCACCGCCAGCTCCACCCTGCAACTGCTCGCCGGCCACCGCCGACGTGTCCCTGCGCCGCCCCTCGCCCCCACGGCCGCCGCTCCGGCCTCCTAGCCAGCGCCGTGGCCCCCGGCGCACCGCAGCGCTCAGTCGGGTTCGGCCATGCCAAGGCGCATGTGCCCGACGCCCGCGCCAACTATGGCTCACCAGAGCCACTGGCTAGGGGCCCCACCCGCTGAAACAAAAACAAAAGAAAAAGAAAAAAAAGGAATTTAAAATAAATAAATAAATAAATTTAATTAATCAATTAATTAACTTAGATTAATTAGCTTAACTTAATTAATCTATTTAGTTAAACTAATTACACGGGATTAGTTAGTCTAAGTGAATGACATGTGGGACCACAGGTCTGTTGACTAGTCAAAGTCCACATTTGATTGCTGATGTCATGCTCACATCATGCTGACGTCATAAATGCATTTTAGGATTAAATTAATTCTGTTAATTCTAGAAAATGATAAAATCCTTTTAAAATTAATATAAAATAAACCGTAGCTTGGATGAAAAAACTTTATACATGAAAGTTGCTCAGAACGATGAGACGAATCCGGATACGCAGCTCGTTTATCCACCACACATCCCTAGCATAGAGAACACGCAACTTTCCCCCTCTGGTTCACCGGTCCAAAAACGCGAAACACCGGGGGTACTTTCCTGGATGTCATCCCCCTTCACCGGTATCACCTACTACCGCGTTAGGGCACCTCTAACGCCGTTACTTGTCATATCATGCATCACTATGTATACTGCTTGCATTATATTTATTGTTTCTTCCCCCTCTTCTCTCGCTAGACACCGAGACCGACGCCGCTGCTACCCAGTACGACTATGGTTTTGACGACCCCTCTCTCTTGCCAGAGCAACCAGGCAAGCCCCCCCCCTTGATCACCAGATATCGCCTACTCTCCTCTATACTGCTTGCATTAGAGTAGTGTAGCATGTTACTGCTTTCGTTATTCCTATCCTGATGCATAGCCTGTCCTTGTTACTACTGTTGATACCTTTACCTGCAATCCTACTTGCTTAGTATAGGATGCTAGTATTTCCATCTATGGCCCTACCTTCTTGTCCGTCTGCTGTGCTATACTATCGGGCCGTGATCACTCGGGAGGTGATCGCGGGTTTATACTATGTACTTTATACTTGATACATGTGGCGATTAAAGACGGGTCGGCTCGTAGGAGCACCCGCGAGTGGAACTTTGAGGCGGAGCGACAGGGCAGGTTCAGACCACCTAGGAGAGAGGTGGGCCTGGCCCTGGTCGGCGTTCGCGGATACTTAACACGCTTAATGAGATCTAGGTATTTGATCTGAGTCTGGCCATTTGGTCTATACGCACTAACCATCTACGCGGGAGTAGTTATGGGTATCCCGGCGTCGTGGTATCAGCCGAAGCCTTCGTGACGTCAGCGACTGAGTGGCGCGCGCCGGATTGGAATGTAAGCCTGCTCTTGTATTAAGGGGGCTAGTTCTGCTTCCCGCCGCGTTCGCAACGTGCAGGTGTGCTAAGGGCGATGGACCAGACCCCTGTGCGCTTAGGTTTAGACCGGCGTGCTGACCTCTCTGTTGTGCCTAGGTGGGGCTGCAACGTGTTGATCTTTCGCGGCCGGGCATGACCCCGGAAAGTGTGTCTGGCCAAATGGGATCAAGCGTGTTGGGGTATGTGGTGCACCCCTGCAAGGAAGTTAATCTATTCGAATAGCTGTGATCTTCGGTAACAGGACGATTTGGAGTTGTACCTTGACCTTATGACAACTAGAACCGGATACTTAATAAACACACCCTTCCAAGTGCCAGATACAACCGGTGGTTGCTCTCTCACAGGGCGACGAGGGGAGGATCATCGGTTAGGGTTATGCTATGCGATGCTACTTGGAGGTCTTCAGGCTACTCTCTTCTACATGCTGCAAGACGGAGGCTGCCAGAAGCGTAGTCTTCGAAAGGATTAGCTATCCCCCTCTTATTCTGGCTTTCTGCAGTTCAGTCCACCAATATGGCCTTTACACATGTACCCATGCATATGTAGTGTAGCTCCTTGCTTGCGAGTACTTTGGATGAGTACTCACGGTTGCTTTCTCCCTCTTTTTCCCCCTATCCCTTCTACCTGGTTGTCGCAACCAGATGTTGGAGCCCAGGATCCAGACGCCACCGTCGACGACGACTCCTACTACACCGGAGGGGCCCACTACTACGTGATGCCCGCTGACGATGACCAGGAGTAGTTAGGAGGATCCCAGGCAGGAGGCCTGCGCCTCTTTCGATCTGTATCCCAGTTTGTGCTAGCCTTCTTAAGGCAAACTTGTTTAACTTATGTCTGTACTCAGATATTGTTGCTTCTGCTGACTCGTCTATGATCGAGCTCTTGTATTCGAGCCCTCGAGGCCCCTGGCTTGTAATATGATGCTTGTATGACTTATTTTATTTGTAGAGTTGTGTTGTGATATCTTCCCGTGAGTCCTCGATCTTGATCATACACATTTGCGTGCATGATTAGTGTACGGTCAAATCGGGGGCGTCACATCTTACCTTTCCACAATTTGCTATCCTCTACGGTACCGTGCATTGTCCTTTCTCACCTCGAGAGTCGGTGCAAACTTCGTCGGTGCATCCAAACCCCGTGATATGATATGCTCTATCACACATAAGCCTTATTATATCTTCCTCAAAACAGCCACCTTACCTACCTATTATGGCCATTCCATAGCCATTTCGAGATATATTGCCATGCAACTTCCATCGCTTCTATTTTTGATGACTTGAGCATTCATTGTCATATTGCTTTACATGATTGTAATTAATCTAGCATGATATTTCCATGGCTTGTCCGTTTTTTGATATCGTTGTTACGCTAGATCATTGCACATCCTGGTACATTGCCAGAGGCATTCACATAGAGTCATATTTTGTTATCGGTATTGAGTTGTAAGTAAATAGAAGTGTGATGATCATCAATTTTCATTATTAGAGCATTGTCCCAGTGAGGAATGGATGATGGAGACTATGATTCCCCCACAAGTCGGGATGAGACTCCAGACCAAAAGAAAAACAAAGAAAAAAGAAAAAAAGAAATAATGAAAGAAAGAAGGAAGAGAAGGGGCATGCTAATTCCACACTTGCTTCAACGTAGCACCATGTTTTTCATATAGAGAGTCTCTTATGTTTTCACTTTCATATACTAGTGGGAATTTTTCATTATAGAGTTAGATGCACACCCATTTAGTTTTTATGTTGAGCTTTCATACACTTACAGCTCTTAGTGCATTCGTTGCATGGCAATCCCTACTCCTCGCATTGATATAAATTGATGGGCATCTCCATAGCCTGTTGGATAGCCCCATCGATGTGAGACTTTCTTACTTTTTTGTCTTCTTTATGTTTACCCCTGTCATCATACTCTATTCCACCCGTAGTGCTATATCCATGGCTTGCGCTCATGTATTGCATGAGGGTTGAAAAAGCTGAAGCGCGTTAAAAAGTATGAACCAATTGCTCGGCTTGTCATTGGGGTTGTGCATGATAAATACTTTGTGTTAAGAAGGCAGAGCATGACAAGACTATATGATTTTGTAAGGATAGCTTTCTTTAGCGTTCATATTTTGAAAGACATGGTTGTTTGTTGGGATGCATCAGTATTGATGTCTTTATGCCAAATTATAGACTATTACTGTGAATCACTCGTGTCTTAATATTCATGCCATGATTAGGTATATGATCAAGATTATGCTAGGTAGCATTACACATCAAAAATATCTTTTTTATCATTTACCTACTCGAAGACGAGCAGGAATTAAGTTGGGGATGCTGATACGTCTCCGTCGTACCTATAATTTTTGATTGTTCCATGCCAATATTATACAACTTTTACATACTTTTGGCAACAATTTATATGATTTATTGGACTAACCTATTAATCCAGTGCCCAGTGTCAGTTCCTGTTTTTTGCATGTTTTTTGCTTCGTAGGATTCCATATCAAACGAAGTCCAAACGCGATAAAAAATTTAAGGAGAATTATTTTGGAATATATGTGATTTTTGGGAGTTGGAATCAACGCAAACAGGGGCCCATAGCCACCACAAGACACCTTGGCGCGCCAAGCAGCCCAGGCGCGTGGTGGTGGGTTGTACCCTCCCTGTAAGTCGGTTGGCTCTACTTCGGGCTCAAGGAAGCTTATACCCAGAAAAAATCATGTTAAAATCTCAGCGCAATTGGAGTTACGGATCTCCGGGAATAAAGGAAACGGTTTTCGGCCAGAAAACAGGAACACGAAACAGAAGAGAATAGAAGGGGAGATCCAATCTCGGCGGGGCTCCTGCCCCTCCGCTGCCATGGAGGCCATGGACTAGAGGAGGAACTCTCCTCCCATCTAGGGGGGAGGCCAAGGAAGAAGAAGACGAAAGAGGGGGGCTCTCTCCCCCTCTCCCCCGGTGGCGCCGGAGCACCACCGGGGCAAGGATCGTGACGGCGATCTACATCAACAATCTTGCTACCGTCAACACCAACTTAATCCCCCTCTATGCAGCGGTGTAGTGCCTCTTCTCCCTGCTGTAATCTCTACTTAAACATTGTGCTCAAAGCTATATATTATTTCCCAATGATCTATTGCTATCTTATGATGTTTGAGTTGATCCGTTTTGTCCTGTGGGTTGATAGATGATCGTGATTGGTTTGAGTTGTATATTTTATTTTGGTGTTGTCCTATGGTGCCTCTGTGTCACGCAAACATGGGGGATCCCCGTTGTAGGGTGTTGCAATACATTAATGGTTCGCTTACGTGGGTGGCATGAGTGGCAGAAGCACATACCCGAGTTTGGGGTTCATTGCGTATGGGATAAAGAGGACTGGATACTTAATGCTATGGTTGGGTTTTATGACCTTAATGATCTTTAGTAGTTGTGGATGCTTGCTGGAGTTCCAATCATAAGTGCATATGGTCCAAGTAGAGAAAGTATGTTAGCTCATGCCTCTCCCTCATATAAAATTGCAAAAATGATCATCGGTTTAGTTATCGATCACCTAGGGACAAATGACTTTCTTGTTGACAAAAGCTATCTACTTTTATTTTCTTACATTTTACTCATAGTTTTATTCTTGCAAAGTACTTCTAGTTTTATACTTGCAAACTTATCCTTTCACCTACCAAATAGTTTCATACTTTTTTTAGGTATAACAAACGTCAAGTGTGCGTAGAGTTGTATCGGTGGTCGATAGAACACGAGGGAATATTTGTTCTACCTTTAGCTCCTCGTTGGGTTCGACACTCTTATTTATCGAAAAGGCTATTAACGATCCCCTATACTTGTGGGTTATCAAATACCAATATCGAGCCCAGGCGCGACGCGCGACCTACCTCGCGGAACGCCGGCACCGGCACACGACGAGGTCAGCTGCCGAGTCATGCAGCAGCCACAGTACGACGTGCATGCTCTCCCCGCGCTGCCATGCCAGCACCAAGAAAGGGCAGCTCCGGGGGCTGCGGCGCTTGGGCGTTAGGACCAGGCTCCCCTTGCGCGGGTCGTGCCCGTGAGTGCAGCGCGCTGCCGTGCCTTCACCCGTGAGCTGCGCTGCGTCGTTTGGCCTGGCAAGTTCAAGCCAGACCTTCGCGCGCTATCATTGTTAAATCCGGCATATCTCGTAGTAGGGGTCCTAAGCTAGGCGTCTTGGAGCGATGGTAACAAGGACACAGGATTTTACCTAGGTTTGAGCTCTCTCAAAGAGATAATACCCTACGCCCTGCTTTTGATTGTATTCATATGGGGGATAGTACAGAGTACATGCATTTACCACGATATTGATCTAATGAATATGAGATCATCTATTGACTAGCGTGGCCTTGGTTTATATAATGTACCAGAGGCCTAGGGTTTAGGAGACTCCTCGTCTTGTGCGCCAAGTCTTGTGGAAACATCCTTGTATGTGGCATGGGCTGCCCAAAGTAGCCCATGAATGAACCGCCATGGGGGTCCTCGGCCTGATCCAACTGGCCGGGAGATGACGTGGTGAGTACCCCCTAGTCCATGACACCGTCAGTAGCCCCCTGAACCAGCCTTCAAGTTGGAGACACTCCTCGGTTCTTTGGAACTGTTCTTCATCTTCGGATGCCAGTCTTGAAAACTGGTTCAACAAATCTTTCCCATCTTTGATTGAGGATCGCCGAGCTGAATCCGAATAATGCACACGTCGGGCATCCGAGGAGACCTTTATGTTTCCGGCCATTATCAATGCCTTGTTATTTTTTATGCCACACCTCGGGTTTGAAGTTGTTCCCGTGTGGTGGTGTGCTCTTGCATCCGAGCTCCAACGCTGGACTGCATCCGAGCTCCAACGCCGGACTATATACGAGCTCCAACACCGGACTATATCCGAAGTCCAATGCCAGACTATATCCGAGGTGTCATAGATCACCTTGGCTCGAAAAACTCAAAGGAGTTTAGTCGAGCTTTAATGCCGAAAATTCCCTCTATGGAGCCAATCATTTGTATTCGAGCTTTATGCCGAACTGCATGCGAGGTGGTGCACCACCTCGCCCGTGGGCTGATTGTTTACGGATTTTTTTCTCCGATTGGTGCAATTTGTTTGCTGACGAGATGTATAGCCAGTAGCCCTCAAGGTGTGTCTGTCGGCCTAAAATCCGAGATGCACATTAGAGGAGATAGTGATCGGCGGACGGGCCCTTGAGAGAGGGTCTCGAGAAGTCGCCATAATATATTAGCTTGATGTCGGATAGGTCCTAGATTGTTCCTATTGTTATCCGAAGATGCATTTTCCCATAGTTCGGTCAAGCCGAACACTAAGCACTTTGATTTTTCTGCATTGAATAGGCAATGCAGTAGCCCCCGAGCCACTGGTCGGGTGGCAACACTAGATCAGGGGATCGATGTGCCCCTTTAATATTTATAAATGATAAGTCTGAAGCCCAGTAGCCCCCGAGCCTTATTGGGGGCACGGGTGGTTGATGTCTCTTGAAGCTACGTCGGTATTTCCCCAAAGAGGAAGGGATGATGCAGCACATCGGCGGTAGGTATTTCCCTCAGATGTAAAACCAATGTTATGGAACCATTAGGAGAACCATGCAACACAACGTAAACAACACTTGCACACAAATAACAAATACTCGCAACCCGACGTGTAAAAGGGGTTGTCAATCCCTTTCGAGTAACGGCGCCAGAAATTGGCACGTGGATGGGAGAAAGTTGTAAATATTGATAGATCGAATGCCAAATAAAATAAATTGCAGCAAGGTATTTTTGGTTTAGTAGATCTGGAAATAAAAGGCAAATAAAATAGATCGCGAAGGCAAATAATATGAGAAAGAGACCCGGGGATCATAGGTTTCACTAGTGGCTTCTCTCGAGAAAAATACCAAACGGTGGGTAAACAAATTACTATTGGGAAATTGATAGAACTTCAAATATTCATGACGATATCCAGGCAATGATCATTATATAGGCATCACGTCCAAGATTAGTAGACCGACTCCTACCTCCATCTACTACTATTACTCCACACATCGACGGCTATCCAGCATGCATCTAGTGTATTAAGTTCATGGAGAAACGGAGTAATGCAATAAGAACGATGACATGATGTAGACAAGATCTATCTATGTAGAGATAGACCCCATCATTTTATCCTTAGTAGCAATGATACATACATGTCGATCGGTTCCCCTTCTATCACTGGGATCAAGCACTGTAAGATCGAACCCACTACAAAGCACCTCTTCCCATTGCAAGATAAATAGATCAAGTTGGCCAAACAAAACACAAATATCGGAGAATAAATACGAGGTTATAAGCAATCATGCATAAAAGAGATCAAAGAAACTCAAATACTTTCATGGATATAAAAAGATAGATTTGATCATACACTCAATGTTCATCCGATCCCAACAAACACACCGCAAAAAGAGTTACATCATATGGATCTCCAAGAGACCATTGTATTGAGAATCAAATGAGAGAGAGGAATCCATCTAGCTACTAACTACGGACCCGAAGGTCTACAAAGAACTACTCACACATCATTGGAGAGGCACCAATGGAGGTGGTGAACCCCATCTGTGATGGTGTCTAGATTGGATCTGGTGGTTCTGGACTCTATGGCGGCTGGAATTGATTTTCATCGACTCCCCTAGGGTTTCTGGAATATTGGGGTATTTATAGAGTAAAGAGGCGGTCCGGGGGACACCCGAGGTGGGCACAACCCACCAGGGCACGCTAGGAGGCCTGGCGCGCCCTGGTGGGTTGTGCTCTCCTCGAAGCACTCCCCAGGCGCTGCCTTGGCCCATTAGGTGTCTTTTGGTCCCTAAAAAATCTCTGTAATGTTTCGCTGCATTTGGACTCCATTTGGTATTGATTTTCTACGAGTTAAAAACATGCAAAAAAACAGCAACTGGCACTTGGCACTATGTCAATAGGTTAGTACCAAAAATGATATAAAATGATTATAAAACATCCAAGAATAACAACATGGAACAATCAAAAATTATAGATACGTTGGAGATGTATCAGCATCCCCAAGCTTAACTCCTACTCGTCCTCGAGTAGGTAAGTGATAAAAACTAACTTTTTTATGTGGAATGTTGCCTAACATGTCATATCATATTCTTTTCTTTATAGCATGGACATTTGGACTTTTATATTGTTCAAAGCAAGAGTCTAATTTTGACATGATAACTTAAATACTCAAGCATATCAACAAGCAACTATGTCTTTCGAAATATCAACGCTAATATAAGCTATCCCTAGCCCATCATGCTCAATCATTGATCCATTCATGAAACACACTCGCATATTAACTACACCCAATGCTCAAGTACGATCATAGTGCCTCCTAGTTGGTGCTTTCATAAGAGAAGATGGAGACTCAAATTCAAAATAGAAATTTCATAAAGTAAAAGAAAGGCCCTTTGCAGAGGAAAGTAGATATTTGTAGAGGTGCCAAAGCTCAAAGCGAAAAACTTAGAGATAAAAACATTTTAGGAGGTGTATCCTTCCCACCAACAAAAACGACTTAGAGTTCCCAACACTTTCCATGCTAGATATATCATACGCGGTTCCCAAACAGAAAATAAAGTTTATTCCTTTTTCAACCATACTTTCACTTTCCATGGCTAGCCGTATGCACGGTTGCCCTCCATACCAACACTTTCCAAGGAATTTATTATTTGACAAAATAAAGTAAATTCATTTTCATTTCGGGACTGGACATCCCTAATACCTTTGCCTTACTCTCATGCAATGAGAAGTGAATAAACACTCAACATGAGAATAACACATCTAGCATGGAAAATATTAGCCACCCCTCACCATTCTGCGAGCGAAACAAGCACACAAAAAAGAAATTTATTTTGAACATTAGAGTTGGCACATACAAATTTTCTTAGAATGGAAAAATAATACCGCATATAGGTAGATATAGTGGACTCATGTGGCAAAACTGGTTTAAAGGTTTTTGGATGCACAAGAACTGATCATACTTAGTGCAAAATGAAGGCTAGCAAAAGATTGAGAAGCGACCAACCAAGAAACGAATAATCTCATAAGCAAGCAAGCATTAAGCACCCCAAGTAGGACATAATTTCATTGCACAATTTTTGACTTTCGTGCTTGCATAGGGAATCACAAACCTTAACACCAATATTCTTACTAAAGCATAACTACTCATCAACATAACTCACATATCACATCATCATATCTCAAAACTATTACTAAGAATCAAGTTTATTTTGTCCAATGATCTTCATGAAAGTTTTTATTATATCCTTCTTGGATATCTATCACTTTGGGACTAATTTTCATATGTTGCTTTTGATAAGGTCAAACAAATATAAGTGAAGATCATGAGCATAATATTTCTTTCTCTCAAATAAATTTAAGTGAAGCAAGAGAGAATTCTTGAAAATTTTACTAACTCTCAAATAAATCTAAGTGAAGCAAGAGAGCATTTCTTCAAAAATACTAAAGCACACCGTGCTCAAAAAGATATAAGTGAAGCACTAGAGCAAGTCCATAGCTCATAAAAAAATTAAGTGAAGCATAGAGAGCAATTCTAACAAGTCATGACATAATTTTGGCTCTCTCAAATAGGTGTGTCCAACAAAGAATCAAGATTTAAAACACAAATTAAAAAAAGCAAAGTCTCATATCATACAGGACGCTCCAAGCAAAACACATAGTATGTGACGAATAAAAATATAGCTTCGAGTAAAATATCGATGGCCGTTAGAAGAAAGAGGGGATGCCACTCGGGCATCCCCAAGCTTAGTTGCTTGCTCTCTTTTGGATAATAGCTTGGGATGCCGGGGCATCCCCAAGCTTAGGCTCTTCTTACAACTCATTCCTTCATCCATCGTAAGATAACCCAAAACTTGAAAACATCAATCACACAAAACTCAACAAAACCTTTGTGAGATCCGTTAGTATGAGAAGATAAATCACTACTATAAGTACTGTATCAAACCAATTCATATATTTTTTTCTTGCACTATGTCTACTATATTCCAACTTTTCTATGGCGAAAACTCATCAAAGAAAACCATAGAGCCATCAAAACAAGCACAGAACGCAAAGAAATAGAATCTGTCAAAAACAGAAGAGTCTATCGCAATCTGACTATTTCGAATACTTATGTAACTCCAAAAATTCTGAAAAATATGACGAATGATACGTCTCCAACGTATCTATAATTTTTGATTACTCCATGCTATGTTATCTACTGTTTTGGGCAATAATGGTCTTTATTATACACTTTTATATCATTTTTGGGACTGACCTATTAACCAGAGGCCCAGCCCAGAATTGTTGTTTTTTTGCCTATTTCAGTGTTTCGAAGAAAAGGAATATCAAACGGAGTCGAGACGGAATGAAATCAACGGGGGAAGTTATTTTTGGAAGGAAAGCTACCGGATGGACTTAGACCCCACGTCAGGAGCCAAGGGAGGTGCTCACGAGGGTGGGGGCACCCCCCCCCTAGGGCGTGCCCCCTGCCTCGTGGGGCCCCGAAGCTCCACCGAGGTACTTCCTGCACCCATATATACTCATGTACCCTAAAACTTCCAGCATAGACAATAGATCGGGAGTTCCGCCGCCAGAAGCCTCCGTAGCCACTGAAAGCCAATCTAGACCCGTTCCGGCACCCTGCCGGAGGGGGAATCCTTCTCCGATGGCCATCTTCATCATCCCGGTGCTCTCCATGACGAGGAGGGAGTAGTTCTCCCTTGGGGCTGAGGGTATGTACCAGTAGCTATGTGTTTGATCTCTCTCTCTCTCTCGTGTTCTTGAGGTGATACGATCTTGATGTACCGCGAGATTTGCTATTATATTTGGATCCTATGATGTTTCTTCCCCCCTCTACTCTCTTGTAATGGATTGAGTTTCCCCTTTGAAGTTATATTATTGGGTTGAGTCTTTAAAGATTTGAGAACACTTGATGTATGTCTTGTCATGGATATCTATGGTGACAATGGGATATCACGTGATTCACTTGATGTATGTTTTGGTGATCAACTTGCGAGTTCCACCCATGAACCTATGCATAGGGGTTGGCACACATTTTCGTCGTGATTCTCCGGTAGAAACTTTGGGGAAATCTTTGAGGTTCTATGTGTTGGTTGAATAGATGAATCTAAGATTGTGTGATGCATATCGTATAATCATACCCACGGATACTTGAGGTGACATTGGAGTATCTAGGTGACATTAGGGTTTTGGTTGATTTGTGTCTTAAGGTGTTATTCTAGTATGAACTCTAGGGTTGTTTGTGACACTTATAGGAATAGCCCAACGGATTGATTGGAAAGAATAACTTTGAGGTGGTTTCGTACCCTACCATAATCTCTTCGTTCATTCTCCGCTATTAGTAACTTTGGAGTGACTCTTTGTTGCATGTTGAGGGATAGTTATATGATCCAATTATGTTATTATTGTTGAGAGGACTTGCACTAGTGAAAGTATGAACCCTAGGCCTTGTTTCAACGCATTGCAATACCGTTTACGCTCACATTTATCATTAGTTACCTTGCTGTTTTTATAATTTCAGATTACAAATACCTTTATCTACTATCCATATACCACTTGTATCACCATCTCTTCGCCGAACTAGTGCACCTATACAATTTACCATTGTATTGGGTGTGTTGGGGACACAAGAGACTCTTTGTTATTTGGTTGCAGGGTTGCTTGAGAGAGACCATCTTCATCCTACGCCTCCTATGGATTGATAAACCTTAGGTCATCCACTTGAGGGAAATTTGCTACTGTCCTACAAACCTCTGCACCTGGAGGCCCAACAACGTCTACAAGAAGAAGGTTGTGTAGTAGACATCAAGCTCTTTACTGGCGCCATTGCCGGGGAGGTGAGTGCTTGAAGATATATCTTTAGATCTTGCAATGGAGTCTTTTAGTTTCTTGTTTTAGCACTAGTCTAGTTTATAAAAAGAAAATTACAAAAAAGAATGGAATTAAGTTTGTCTCACACGCTTTATCTTTTTAATATCTTTCGTGAGTATGATGGAAAGGAAATTGTGCCAAAGTGATACAAGAAGAATGCATTAGAATGTTTGGCACTAAATATTTGAATGATGAGCATGATTGCAATGTTGTTAGTATGAATTCCTTGAATATCCATGATGCTAATGATATGCAAAGCCACAAGCTTGGGGAAGCTATGTTGATGAAGATGATATTTTTTGTCCCCCAAGTTTTGATGAGAAAATTTATTATGATGAAAGCACGCCTCTTATTTATGATGATTATATTGATGAAAGTGGATTTGGAGAGGTCATGACTTTATTTAGTGATGAATCCACTATTTCGAAAGAGGTTCCAATTGATTATGAGAACAAAGTTGCTATCTATGATGATTATTGCGATGACTTGTATGCTATAAATAAAAATGATATCCATGAAACTTGTCATCATGATTTTAGTTTACAATTGGATTATGCCTCACATGATAATTATTTTGTTGAGTTTGCTCCCACTATTATTCATAAGAAGAATTTTGCTTGTGTGGAGAGTAATAAAATTTATATGCTTGTAGATCATGAAAAAAATGCTTTAGGTGCTGGTTATATTGTTGAATTCATTCATGATGCTACTGAAAATTATTATGAGGGAGGAACATATGCTTGTAGGAATTGCAATAATATCAAGTTTCCTCTCTATGTGCTTAAAGTTTTGAAGTTATGCTTGTTTTGCCTTCCTATGCTAGTTGATTATTGTTCCCATAAGTTGTTTGCTCACAAAATCCATATACATAGGAAGAGGGTTAGACTTAAATGTGCTAATTATATTCTTCATGATGCTCTCTTTATGTTACAACTTATCTTTTATGTGAGCATCATTGAAATCATCATGCCTAGCTAGGGGCGTTAAACGATAGCGCTTGTTGGGAGGAAACCCAACTTTATTTTTGTTCATTGCTTTTTGCTCCTGTTTATTAATAAATAATTTATCTAGACTCTGTTATGATTGAGTTTTTATGTTTTAATTAGTGTTTGTCCCAAGTAGAACAATTGGGAAGACTTGGGGAAAGTCTTTGCGATCATGCTGTAAATAACAGAAACTTTAGCGCTCATGAGAATTGCTGCCATTTTTATTTGGATAGTGATATTTAGTTAATTATTTTTGCAGATGATTAATAGATAAATTAATCAGGTCCAGCAATTTATTCTAGAATTTTTGGGGTTCCAGAAGTTTGCTTTAGTTACAGATTACTACAGACTGTTCTGTTTTTGACAGATTTCGTTTTTTGTGTGTTGTTTGCTTATTTTGATGAATCTATGGCTAGTAAAATAGTTTATAAACCATAGAGAATTCGGAATACATTAGGTTTAACACAAATATAAATAAAGAATGAGTTCATTACAGTACCTTGAAGTGGTGTTTTGTTTTCTTTCGCTAACGGAGCTCACGAGTTTTCTACTTTAAGTTTTGTGTTGTGAAGTTTTCAAGTTTTGGGTAAAGATTCGATTGACTATGGAATAAGGAGTGGCAAGAGCCTAAGCTTGGGGATGCCAAAGGCACACCAAGGTAATATTCAAGGACAACCAAAAGCCTAAGCTTGGGGATGCCCTGGAAGGCATCCCCTCTTTCGTCTTCATTCATCGGTAACTTTACTTGGAGCTATATTTTTATTCGCCACATGATATGTGTTTTGCTTGGAGCGTCATTTTATTTTATTTTGTTTTTCTTGCTGTTGGAAGAAAATACCAAGATCTGAAATTATTAAATGCTAGAGAGTCTTCACATAGTTTCATAATTGTTCGACTACTCATTGATCTTCACTTATATCTTTCGGAGTAGTTTGTTGTTGCTCTAGTGCTTCACTTATATCTTTTTAGAGCATGGTGGTGGTTTTATTTAGTAGAAATATATGAACTATCATGCTTCACTTATATTATTTTGAGAGTTTTAAATAGCATGGTAATTTTCTTAAATAATCCTAATATGCTAGGCATCCAAAAATAGTAAAAACTTTCATATAGAGTATTGAATACTAAGAGAAGTTTGATGCTTGATGATTGTTTTGAGATATTGAGGTAATAATATCAAAGTCGTGCTAGTTGGGTAGTTGTGAAATTTAGAAATGCTTGTGTTGAAGTTTGCAAGTCCTGTAGCATGCACGTATGGTAAACGTTGTGTAACAAATTTGAAACATGAGGTGTTATTTGATTGTCCTCCTTACGAGTGGTGGTCGGGGACGAGCGATGGTCTTTTCCTACCAATCTATCCCCCTAGGAGCATGCGCGTAGTACCGAGGTTTTTGATGAATTGTAGATTTTTGCAATAAGTATGTGAGTTCTTTATGACTAATGTTGAGTCCATGGATTATACGCACTCTCACCCTTCCATCATTGCTAGCCTCTTCGGTACCGTGCATTGCCCTTTCTCACATTGAGAGTTGGTGCAAACTTCACCGGTGCATCCAAACCCCGTGATATGATACTCTCTTTCACACATAAACCTCCTTATATCTTCCTCAAAACAGCCACCATACCTACCTATTATGGCATTTCCATAGTCATTCCGAGATATATTGCCATGCAACTTTCAATCATTCCGTTTATCATGACACATTCATCATTGTCATATTGCTTTGCATGATCATGTAGTTGACATCGTATTTGTGGCAAAGCCACCGTTCATAATTCTTTCATACATGTTGATAACCCACAAGTATAGGGGATCGCAACAGTTTTCGATAAGTAGGATTGTCGAACCCAACGAGGAGCTAAAGGTAGAAAAAATATTCCCTCAAGTTCTATCGACCACCGATACAACTCTACGCACGCTTGACGTTCACTTTACCTAGAACAAGTATGAAACTAGAAGTACTTTGTAGGTGTTCTTGGATAGCTTTGCAAGATAATAAAGAGTACGTAAATAAAAAGTAGGGGCTGTTTAGATAAAGAAACAATAAAGTAAATATAGCGAGTGTGGAAAAGTGGTGGTAGGAATTGTGAAATTGCCCCTAAGCAATTGACTACTTTACTAGACCGATAGCAAGTATTATGTGGGAGAGGCCACTGCTAGCATGTCATCCCTGACTTGGGATTCTATGCACTTATGATTGGAACTATTAGAAAGCATCCGCAACTACTAATGTTCATTAAGGTAAAACCCAACCATAGCATTAATATATATTGGTCCCCCTTCAATCCCGTATGCATCAATTTCTATGCTAGGTTGAAGCTTCTGTCACTCTTGCCCTCCAATACATAGTCCTATCAACATACAACTAACCCTAGGGTGTGATCCACGCGCGCAATCATATGATGGGCACCAAAGGACAGCAACATAACCACAAGCAAATTAAATCAATCATAGCAATTCATCAACCACCGATAGGACAACGAAAATCTACTCAGACATCATAGGATGGCAACACATCATTGGATAATAATATGAAGCATAAAGCACCATGTTCAAGTAGAGGGTACAGCGGGTTGCGGGAGAGTGGGCCGCTGTAGATAGAGGGGGGAAGATGATGGAGATGTTGGTGTAGATCGCGGTGATGATGATGGCCCCCGGTGGCACTCCGGTGCCACCGGAAGCGAGGGGGAGAGAGCCCCCCTCCATCTTCTTCTTCCTTGACCTCCTCCCTAGATGGGAGAAGGGTTTCCCCTCTGGTCCATGGCCTCCATGGCACGGGAGGGGCGAGAACCCCTCCGAGATTGGATCTATCTCTCTCTGTTTCTGCGTTCTCAGATTCTTCCCTTTCACCGTTTCTTATATTACCGGAGATCCGTAACTCCGATTGGGCTGAAATGTTGACACGATCTCTATCCGGAAATTAGCTTTCTTGCGGCGAAAGAAGGGCACCAACCGCCTTACGGGGTGGCCACGAGGGTCAGGGGCGCGCCCCCCTACCTCATGGGCCCCTCGAGCATCGTCTCGCGTGGATTCTTCTTCCTAGAAATCATATATATTCCAAAAAAATCTCCGTCAGTTTTTATTACATTTGGACTCCGTTTGATATGGATATTCTGCGAAACAAAAACATGCAACAAACAGGAACTGGCACTGGGCACTGGATCAATATGTTAGTCCCATAAATAGTATAAAAAGTTGCCAAAAGTATATGAAAGTTGAATAATATTGGCATGGAACAATCAAAAATTATAGATACGACGGAGACGTATCAGCATCCCCAAGCTTAATTCCTGCTCGTCCTCGAGTAGGTAAATGATAAAAAATATTATTTTTGATGTGGAATGCTACCTAGCATAATCTTGATCATATGTCTAATCATGGCATGAATATTAAGATACGAGTGATTCAAAGCAATAGTCTATCATTTGACATAAAAACAATAATACTTCAAGCATACTAATAAAGCAATCATGTATTTTCAAAATAACATGGCCAAAGAAAGTTATCCCTACAAAATCATATAGTCTGGCTATGCTCCATCTTCACCACACAAAATATTCAAATCATGCACAACCCTGATGACAAGCCAAGCAATTGTTTCATACTTTTGATGTTCTCAAACCTTTTCAACTTTCACGCAATACATGAGCGTGAGCCATGGACATAGCACTATAGGTGGAATGGGATATGATGGTGGAGAAGACAAAAAGGAGAATATAGTCTCACATCAACTAGGCGTATCAACGGGCTATGGAGATGCCCATCAATAGATATCAATGTGAGTGAGTAGGGATTGCCATGCAACGGATGCACTAGAGCTATAAGTGTATGAAAGCTCAAAAAGAAACTAAGTGGGTGTGCATCCAACTCGCTTGCTCACGAAGACCTAGGGCATTTTGAGGAAGCCCATCATTGGAATATACAAGCCAAGTTCTATAATGAAAGATTCCCACTAGTATATGAAAGTGATAACTCAAGAGACTCTCTATATGAAGAACATGGTGCTACTTTGAAGCACAAGTGTGGAAAAGGGAATAGTAGCATTGCCCCTTCTTATTTTTTTATTTGGCTTTTCTTTTTTTATTTGGCCTTTTTTTTGGGACAATGCTCTATTGAATGATGATCATAACACTTCTATTTACTTACAACTCAAGAATTACAACTCGATACTTAGAACAAGATATGACTCTATATGAATGCCTCTGGCGGTGTACCAGGATATGCAATGAATCAAGAGTGACAAGTATGAAAGAATTATGAATGGTGGCTTTGCCACAAATACTATGTCAACTACATGATCATGCTAAGCAATATGACAATGATGAATGTGTCATGATGAACGGAACGGTGGAAAGTTGCATGGCAATATATCTCAGAATGGCTATGGAAATGCCATAATAGGTAGGTATGGTGGCTGTTTTGAGGAAGGTATATGGTGGGTTTAAGGTACCGGCGAAAGTTGCGCGGTACTAGAGAGGCTAGCAATGGTGGAAGGGTGAGAGTGCGTATAATCCATGGACTCAACATTAGTCATAAAGAACTCACATACTTATTGCAAAAATCTATAAGTCATCGAAACAAAGTACTACGCGCATGCTCCTAGGGGGATAGATTGGTAGGAAAAGACCATTGCTCGTCCCCGACCGCCACTCATAAGGAAGACAATCAATAAACACCTCATGCTCCGACTTCGTTACATAACGGTTCACCATACGTGCATGCTACGGGACTTGCAAACCTCAACATAAGTATTTCTCAATTTCAAAATTACTCTACTAGCATGACTCTAATAGCACCATCTTTATATCGCAAAACTATTGCAAGGAATCAAACATATCATATTCAGCGATCTACAAGTTTATGTAGGATTTTATGACTAACCATGTGAATGACCGGTTCCTGTCATCTCTCTAAATAGATATAAGTGAAGCAAGAGAGTTTAATTATTTCTACAAAAGATGTGCCCAAGCTCTAACAAGTATAAGTGAAGCAAAAGAGCATTCTACAAATGGTGGTTGTCTATGTAAAGAGAAACAGGCAATCCAAACTTCAAATGATATAAGTGAAGCACATGAAGCATTCTATAAAGCCATACTCAAAAGATATAAGTGAAGTGCAATGAGCATTCTATAAATCAACCAAGGACTATCTCATACCAGCATGGTGCATAAAATAAAAATGAAAACTAAATGCAAAAGACGCTCCAAGGCTGCACATATCGCATGAACGAAACGAATCCGAAAACATACCGATACTTGTTGAAGAAAGAGGGGATGCCTTCCTAGCATCCCCAAGCTTAGACGCTTGAGTCTCCTTGAGTATTTACTTGGGGTGCCTCGGGCATCCCCAAGCTTGAGCTCTTGCCTCTCTTCCTTCTTCTCACATCGAGACCTTCTCGATCATCGAACACTTCATCCACACAAAACTTCAACAGAAAACTCGGTAAGATCCGTTAGTATAATAAAGCAAATCACTACTCTAAGTACTGTTGCAAACCAATTCATATTTTGTTTTTGCATTGTGTCTACTGTAATATAACTTTTTCATGGCTTAATCCACTGATATGAATCGATAGTTTCATCAAAACAAGCAAACTATGCATCAAAAACATAATCTGTCTAAAACAGAACAGTCTGTAATAATCTGAACATTCAACATACTTATGTTACTTGAACAATTCTACCAAAATTAGGAAAAATAAATAATTTGTATAGGAAAACAGTGCAAAAAGAATCAGAACCATTTGACGTTCCAGCTAAAAATGTAAAATCGCACACTACAGCCAAAGTTTCTTTCCTGCACCGTACAAACCATCAAGCAAATGTAAACATCCTAAAGGCACACCTTGGCACCTTATTTTTATAATACAATGGAATTGTACAAGGGGATAACTATTTTTTCTGAAAATTTTCTGTAATCAAGATTCGCAAAGTTGCCGTGAGCATGAACAAAGTTCAAGGAGCTCTCCCACTTCAACAATGCTTGTCTTTCTCACTTTCACTTTTCTTTTTGAAAAGTTTTGGGTTCCCCTCTTTATTATTGTTTTTTAACTATATGAAAGCACTCAACAGAAATAAATGACTATCTAAAACTTCCGGGTTGTCTCCCTGGCAGCGCTTTCTTTAAAGCCATTAAGCTAGGCATATAGTGCTCAAATAGTGAATCCACCCGGATCCCAAGGTATATCAAAACCAATTTTAATTAACAATGATTTATAATTTAGTAGTGAGCACAAAGAAACATATAGCAAGCAATGACGAAGTCTAACTCTCTTCCTATGCATCGGCATGTCATAAAAGAACAATTCATGCACACATAGTAAAGGCCAATGCATAGTATAAACAGTTTCTTGCAATTTTATCATGTTGGAAACATAGAGAGGTGGAGATATAGTTCCTCTCTCATAATAATTGCAAGTAGGAGCAGCAAGCACATGCATATTATATTCATCAAAATCATCATGTGCAATGGTAAAAGGTAACCCATCAATATATTCCTTAATAAGAGCAAAATTCTCAGATATAGTGTAGTTTGGAGAATTCAAAAAGATAATAGGACTATCATGTGTGGGTGCAATAGCAACAATTTCATGTTTAACATAAGGAACTATAGCAAGTTCATCTCCATACGCATAATTCATATTGGCATCTTGGCCATAAGCATAGCAAGCATCATCAAAAAGGGATATTTCAAAAGAATCATAGGGATCATAACAGTCATCATAGCAATCATCCTTCGGTAAGCACGAAGGGGAATTAAACAATGTATGAGTTGAAGAGTTACTCTCATTAGAAGGTGGGCACGGGTGATCAATCCGCTCTTCCTCCTTTTGTTCTTCGCTCTCCTCCTCATCTTTTTCATCCAATGAGCTCACAGTGTCATCAACTTCTTCTTCCATAGATTCCTGCAAAATATTAGTCTCTTCTTGGACAGCGGAGACTTTCTTAATAAGTGCATTAATTTCATAATTTTATTCATAATTCTCGTAGCAATATTTGAGGATTGCTAAATTTTCAGATCCATAACAAGCATCATCAATATCATCAAACTCTTTAAACATAGATTCAATTTCATAAGCACCCATAAAAGAAACAAATTCTTCTATTTGTTCCACATCATAGTAATCATATATACCTCTAGCATAAGAAGCCAAGGTTTCATTATCATTAAATATGCATGAAAAGGGGATATGTGGAGAATTCATCCTAGAGCAACAAGTATAATCATATTCCGAGCATAGTTGTCTAGCATACCACTTCAATATATAAATTTGATCCCATAATAGTTTCCCTTTTTGTGTCAAACGATAATCCCTAAAGTATTCACGTTGATCCAACGTTACTCCCGTTACATAATTAAATGGGGTTTTCTCGGGATTATCAAAGTAGTACAAAATATCTTTCACATAACCAGCATCGAGGGTTTTAGGAGGTTCCCCATCTCCACGAGCAGAAAGTACACCTAATTTTTTTGGTATTTCGTGTTCCATATCCATAACTAAAGATAAAGAACAACTAAGAACAGAAAATAAAAATTACTTAGTGATAAAGCAAACAAGCACACACGAGAATATTCACCCCACACTATTGCTCCCCGGCAACGGCGCCAGAAAAAGGTCTTGATAACCCACAAGTATAGGGGATCGCAACAGTTTTCGATAAGTAAGATTGTCAAACCCAACGAGGAGCTAAAGGTAGAACAAATATTCCCTCAAGTTATATCAACCACCGATACAACTCTACGCACGCTTGACGTTCGCTTTACCTAGAACAAGTATGAAACTAGAAGTACTTTGTAGGTGTTGTTGGATAGGTTTGCAAGATAATAAAGAGCACATAAATAAAAAGTAGGGGCTGTTTAGATAAAGAAACAATAAAGTAAATATAGCGAGTGTGGAAAAGTGGTGGTAGGAATTGCAAAATTGCCCCTAAGCAATTAACTAATTTACTAGACCGATAGCAAGTATTATGTGGGAGAGGCCACTGCTAGCATGTCATCCTTGACTTGGGATTCTATGCACTTATGATTGGAACTATTAGCAAGCATCCGCAACTACTAATGTTCATTAAGGTAAAACCCAACCATAGCATTAATATATATTGGTCCCCCTTCAATCCCGTATGCATCAATTTCTATGCTAGGTTGAAGCTTCTGTCACTCTTGCCCTCCAATACATAGTCCTATCAACATACAACTAACCCTAGGGTGTGATCCACGCGCGCAATCATATGATGGGCACCAAAGGACAGCAACATAACCACAAGCAAATTAAATCAATCATAGCAATTCATCAACCACCGATAGGACAACGAAAATCTACTCAGACATCATAGGATGGCAACACATCATTGGATAATAATATGAAGCATAAAGCACCATGTTCAAATAGAGGGCACAGCGGGTTGCGGGAGAGTGGACCGCTGTAGATAGAGGGGGGAAGGTGATGGAGATGTTGGTGTAGATCGCGGTGATGATGATGGCCCCCGGTGGCACTCCGGTGCCACCGGAAGCGAGGGGGGAGAGCCCCCCTCCTTCTTCTTCTTCCTTGACCTCCTCCCTAGATGGGAGAAGGGTTTCCCCTCTGGTCCATGGCCTCCATGGCATGGGAGGGGCGAGAGCCCCTCCGAGATTGGATCTGTCTCTCTGTCTCTCTCTGTTTCTGCGTTCTCAGATTCTTCCCTTTCACCGTTTCTTATATTACCGGAGATCCGTAACTCCGATTGGGCTGAAATGTTGACACGATCTCTATCTGGAAATTAGCTTTCTTGCGGCGAAAGAAGGGCACCGACCGCCTTATGGGGTGGCCACGAGGGTCAGGGGTGCGCCCCCCTACCTCATGGGCCCCTCGAGCATCATCTCGCGTGGATTCTTCTTCCCAGAAATCATATATATTCCAAAAAAAATCTCCGTCAGTTTTTATTCCGTTTGGACTCCGTTTGATATGGATATTCTGCGAAACAAAAAACATGCAACAAACAGGAACTGGCACTGGGCACTGGATCAATATGTTAGTCCCAAAAATAGTATAAAAAGTTGCCAAAAGTATATGAAAGTTGAATAATATTGGCATGGAACAATCAAAAATTATAGATACGACGGAGACGTATCACATGTCACTCATGAATCATTACACATCCCGGTACACCGCCAGAGGCAATCATATAGAGTCATACTTTGTTCTAGTATCGAGTTGTAATCATTGAGTTGTAAATAAATAGAAGTGTGATGATCATCATTTTCTAGAGCATCGTCCCAAGTGAGGAATAAAAAAAGAGAAAGGCCATAAAAAAAGAGAAGGCCCAAAAAAAGAGAAAGGCCATAAAAAAGAGAAGGCCCAAAAAAATATTTAAAAAATGAGAGAAAAAGAGAGAAGGGACAATGTTACTATCCTTTGCCACACTTGTGCTTCAAAGTAGCACCATGATCTTCATGATAGAGAGTCTTGTTTTGTTACTTTCATTTACTAGTGGGAATTTTTCATTATAGAACTTGGCTTGTATATTCCAACAATGCGCCTCCTCAAGTGCCCTTGGTCTTCGTGAGCAAGCAAGTTGGGTGCACACCCACTTAGTTTCTTTTGTTGAGCTTTCATACATTTATAGCTCTAGTGCATTCGTTGCATGGCAATCCCTACTCCTTGCATTAACATCAATCGGTGGGCATCTCCATAGCCCATTGATTAGCCTCGTTGATGTGAGACTTTCTCCTTTTTTGTCTTCTCCACATAACCCCCTCATTATTCTATTCCACCCATAGTGCTATGTCCATGGCTCGCGCTCATATATTGCGCGAAAGTTTATAGGTTTGAGATTACTAAAGTATGAAACAATTGCTTGGCTTGTCATCGGGGTTGTGCATGATGAGAGCATTCTTGTGTGACGAAAATGGAGCATGACTAAACTATATGATTTTGTAGGGATGAACTTTCTTTGGCCATGTTATTTTGAGAAGACATAATTGCTTAGTTAGTATGCTTGAAGTATTATCATTTTTATGTCAATATGAACTTTTGTCTTGAATCTTTCGGATCTGAATATTCATACCACAATTAAGAAGAATTACATTGAAATTATGCCAAGTAGCACTCCACATAAAAAATTCTGTTTTTATCATTTACCTACTCGAGGACGAGCAGGAATTAAGCTTGGGGATGCTTGATACGTCTCCAACGTATCTATAATTTTTGATTGCTCCATGCTATGTTATCTACTGTTTCGGGCAATAATGGGCTTTATTATACGCTTTTATATCATTTTTGGGACTAACCTATTAACGGGAGGCCCAGCCCAGAATTGCTGTTTTTTTGCCTATTTCGGTGTTTCGAAGAAAAGGAATATCAACCAGAGTCGAAACGGAACGAAATCAACTGGAGAAGTTATTTTTGGAAGGAAAGCTACCGGATGGACTTGGACCCCACGTCAGGAGCCAAGGGAGGTGCTCACGAGGGTGGGGGGCGACCCCCCTAGGGCGCGCCCCCTGCCTCGTGGGGCCCCCGAAGCTCCACCGACGTACTTCCTGCACCCATATATACTCACGTACCCTAAAACGTATAGAACAGACAATAGATCGGGAGTTCTGCCGTCAGAAGCCTCCGTAGCCACCGAAAGCCAATCTAGACCCGTTCCGGCACCCTGTCGGAGGGGGGATCCTTCTCCAATGGCCATCTTCATCATCCCGGTGCTCTCCATGACGAGGAGGGAGTAGTTCTCCCTTGGGGCTGAGGGTATGTACCAGTAGCTATGTGTTTGATCTCTCTCTCTCTCTTGTGTTCTTGAGGTGATACGATCTTGATGTATCGCGAGCTTTGCTATTATATTTGGATCCTATGATGTTTCTTCCCCCCTCTACTCTCTTGTAATGGATTGAGTTTCCCCTTTGAAGTTATATTATCGGATTGAGTCTTTAAAGATTTGAGAACACTTGATGTATGTCTTGCCGTGGATATCTGTGGTGACAATGGGATATCACGTGATTCACTTGATGTATGTTTTGGTGATCAACTTGCAGGTTTCGCCCATGAACCTATGCATAGGGGTTGGCACACGTTTTCGTCGTGATTCTCCGGTAGAAACTTTGGGGCACTCTTTGAGGTTCTATGTGTTGGTTGAATAGATGAATCTGAGATTGTGTGATGCATATCGTATAATCATACCCACGGATAATTGAGGTGACATTGGAGTATCTAGGTGACATTAGGGTTTTGGTTGATTTGTGTCTTAAGGTGTTATTCTAGTACGAACTCTAGGGCTGTTTGTGACACTTATAGGAATAGCCCAACGGATTGATTGGAAAGAATAACTTTGAGGTGGTTTCGTACCCTACCATAATCTCTTCGTTCGTTCTCCGCTATTAGTGACTTTGGAGTGACTCTTTGTTGCATGTTGAGGGATAGTTATGTGATCCAATTATGTTATTATTGTTGAGAGGACTTGCACTAGTGAAAGTATGAACCCTAGGCCTTGTTTCAACGCATTGCAATACCGTTTACGCTCACTTTTATCATTAGTTACCTTGCTGTTTTTATAATTTCAGATTACAAATACCTTTATCTACTATCCATATACCACTTGTATCACCATCTCTTCGCCGAGCTAGTGCACCTATACAATTTACCATTGTATTGGGTGTGTTGGGGACACAAGAGACTCTTTGTTATTTGGTTGCAGGGTTTCTTGAGAGAGACCATCTTCATCCTACGCCTCCTACGGATTGGTAAACCTTAGGTCATCCACTTGAGGGAAATTTTCTACTGTCCAACAAACCTCTGCACTTGGAGGCCCAACAACGTCTACAAGAAGAAGGTTGTGTAGTAGACATCAACGAACTGAGCAATTTATATATTGATCTACTGCAAAAGTGATGGGTATTTTATCAGTCTCTAGTTAAAAATGAGAATTATTTCCGTGAGTGCAAAAGTTTTTGTTTTTTCAGCAAGATCAAACAACTATCACCCAAGAAGATCCTAAAGGCTTTACTTGGCACAAACACTAATTAAAACATAAAAAACACAATCATAACAGTAGCATAATTGTGCGAACACTCAAAAACAGGAAGCAAAAAGCAAAAATAAATTTTATTCATTGGGTTGCCTCCCAACAAGCGCTATAGTTTTACGCCCTTAGCTAGGCATAAAGCAAGGATCTATGTTTGTCATCTCTGGTTCAAGATCCATAAGATGCCCTCATGATTGATTCATATGGTGGCCTAATTATTGTTCTAGGGAAGTGTTCCATACCCTTCCTCAAAGGAAATTGGAACTTAATATTTCCTTCTTTCATATCAATCACGGCACCGGTAGTGCATAAAAATGGTCTACCAAGAATAATTGGACAAGACGGATTGCAATCACTATCAAGAACAATAAAAATCTATGGGCACATAATTCCTATTTGCAGAATAAGAACATCATTAATTCTTCCCATAGGATTTTTAATAGTAGAATCCGCGAAGTGCAAATTCAAAGAACATGATTCAATATCGGTAAGACCAAGCACATCACATAAAGATTTCGGAATAGTAGAAACACTAGCACCCAAGTCACACAAAGCAAAACACTCATAATTTTTAATTTTGACTTTGATAGTAGGTTCCCATTCATCATGCAAATTTCTAGGAATTGAAGCTTCTAATTCCAATTTTTCTTCAAGAGCTTTCATCATAGCATCAACAATATGTTTAGTAAAAGCTTTATTTTGTTCATAAGAATGGGGTGAATTTATCAGGGATTGCAACAAAGAAATACAATCAATCAAATAGAAACTATCATAATTGAAGTCTTTGTAATCCAAAAGAGTGGGCACATCACTAGCTAAAGTTTTGACCTCTTCAAACCCACTTTTATCAATTTTCTCAACAAGATTTTCACCCTCCGAATTATCGGGATGCCTTCTAGCTAAAGTTGACTCTTCTCCAGTCCCTTTTTCATCAATCTTAACTTTACTAAACAAGGAATCAAAAGAAGAAACACCAATCATTTTAAGATCTTCATCACTTTTGCGAAAGTAATCACTAGAAAATGCTTTTTCTAAACATTCTCTTTTACCTCTAAGCATAGAGGTTCTTTTCTTACTTTCATCCATGGAAATGTAAAGAGCTTTAATTGATTCTTCTACCTTAGGCACAAAAAATTACATCTTGAGACTTTCCACATCATGAGAAATTATATCAACACTTCTAGACAAATCATCAATCTTATTCAACTTTTCTTCTATGGTAGTGTTGAAAACTTTTTGCATGTTGATAAATTCTTTAATATTATTCTCAAGATCAGAGGTGTTCCTATTATTATTGTAAGAAGGATTTCCATAGGAATTACCATAATTATTAGAGTAATTACTAGGAAAAGGCCTAGGATTAAAGTTACCTCTACAAGCATTGTTGTTGAAATTATTTCGAGACATAAAATTCACATCTACGGCATCACTAGTTTTTTCTCAATCAAGGTAGACAAAGGCATATCATTAAAATTAATAGGAGCACTTTTACTAGCAACCAATTTCATAAGAGCACCAACTTTTTCACTCAACGAAGAAATTTCTTCAACCAAATTAACTTTTTTACTAGTAGGAGCTCTTTTGGTATGCCATTGTGAATAATTTGCTATAATATTATCAAGAAATTTGGTGGCTTCTCCCAAAGTAATTTCCATTAAAGTACCACCAGCGGCGAAATCTAAAAGATTATGAGAAAAAAAATTCAACCCCGCATAAAATTTTTGTATGATCATCCAAAGATTTAACCCATGAGTTGGGCAATTCCTTAGCATAATTTTCATCCTTTCCCAAGATTGTGCAACATGCTCATGTTCAAGTTTCTTGAAATTCATGATCTGGGTTCTAAGGGAAATAATTTTTGTGGGCGGAAAATACTTAGTGATAAAAGCATCTTTGCACATATTCCAAGAATCGATACTATTGTGAGGCAAAGAAGAGAACCAAATTTTTGCAAAATCACGCAAAGAAAACGGAAATAATTTCATCTTCACAACATCATTGTCCACATCTTTTTTCTTTTGCATGTCGCATAATTCCATGAAGGTATTAAGATGGGACGCGACATCCTCATTAGGAGTATCGGAAAATTGATCTTTCATAGCAAGATTCAGCAAAACAGTATTAATATCACAAGACTCCGCACTAGTGGCGGGAGGAGCAAGCGGAGTGCCAATAAAATCATAGTTGTTGGTATTTGAGAAATCACACAACTTGGCGTTCTCTTCAGTCATGATGACTACACAACAAGATTGCACTCAAAAACAGATCCGACAAGAAAACGGCGAACGAAAAAGAGGGGCGAATAAAAACGACAAATTTTTGTGAAATGGGGGAGAGGAAAACAAGAGGCAAATGGCAAATAATGTAAATTGAGAGGAGATGAGATTTGTGATTAGGAACCTGGTATATGTTGAAGATCCTCCCCGGCAACGGCGCCAGAAATTCCTTTTGATGTCGCTTGAAGCTACGTCGGTATTTCCCCAAAGAGGAAGGGATGATGCAGCACGGTGGCGGTAGGTACTTCCCTCAGATGTGAAATCAAGGTTATCGAACCAGTAGGAGAACCAAGCAACACAACATAAACATCACCTGCAAACAAATAACAAATACTCACAACCCGACATGTAAAAGGGGTTGTCAATCCCTTTCGGGTAACGGCGCCAGAAATTGGCACGTGGATGGGAGAAAGTTGTGAATATTGATAGATCGAACGCCAAATAAAATAAATGGCAGCAAGGTATTTTTGTATTTTTGGTTTAGTAGATCTGAAAATAAAAGGCAAATAAAATCGATCGCGAAGGCAAATAATATGAGGAAGAGACCCGGGGGGCGTAGGTTTCACTAGTGGCTTCTCTCGAGAAAAAATAGCAAACAGTGGGTAAACAAATTACTGTTGGGAAATTTATAGAACTTCGAATACTCATGACGATATCCAGGCAATGATCATTATATAGGCATCACGTCCAAGAATAGTAGACCGACTCCTGCCTGCATATACTACTATTACTCCACACATCGACCGCTATCCAGCATGCATCTAGTGTATTAAGTTCATGGAGAAAAGGAGTAATGCAATAAGAACGATGACATGATGTAGACAAGATCTATCTATGTAGAGATAGACCCCATCATTATATCCTTAGCAGCAACGATACATATGTGTCGATCGATTCCCCTTCTATCACTGGGATCAAGCACTATAAGATCGAACCGACTACAAAGCACCTCTTCCCATTGCAAGATAAATAGATCAAGTTGGCCAAACAAAGCCCAAATATCGGAGAAGAAATATGAGGCTATAAGCAATCATGCATAAAAGAGATCAAAGAAACTCAAATACTTTCATGGATATAAAAAGATAGATCTGATCATAAACTCAAAGTTCATCCGCTCCCAACAAACACACCGCAAAAAGAGTTACATCATATGGATCTCCAAGAGACCATTGTATTGAGAATCAAACGAGAGAGAGGACGCCATCTAGCTACTAACTAAGGACCTAAAGGTCTACAAAGAACTACTCACGCATCATCGGAGAGGCACCTATGGAGGTGGTGAACCCCATCCGTGACGGTGTCTAGATTGGATCTGGTGGTTCTGGACTCTGCGGCGGCTGAAATTGATTTTCGTCGACTCCCCTAGGGTTTCTGGAATATTGGGGTATTTATAGAGCAAAGAGGCGGCCAGGGGGGCACCCGAGGTGGGCACAACCCACCAGGGCGTGCCTGGGCCTCCTCGGAGCACCCCCCAGGCGCTGCCTTGGCCCATTAGGTGTCTTCTGGTCCATAAAAAATCTCTATAAAGTTTCACTGCATTTGGACTCCGTTTGGTACTGATTTTCTGCGATGTAAAAAACATGCAAAAATAGCAACTGGTACTTGCACTATGTCAATAGGTTAGTACCAAAAAATGATATAAAATGATTATAAAACATCCAAGATTGATAATATATTGATACGTCTCCAACGTATCTACTTTTCCAAACACTTTTGCCCTTGTTTTGGACTCTAACTTGCATGATTTGAATGGAACTAACCCGGACTGACGCTGTTTTCAGCAGAATTACCATGGTGTTATTTATGTGCATAAACAAACGTTCTCGGAATGACCTGAAACTTCACGGAGCAACTTTTCAGAAAATATGAAAAATACCTGCAAAAGATGAAGGCCAGGGGGCCCACCACCTCTCCACAAGAGTGGGGGGCGCGCCTGCCCCCTAGGGCGTGCCCCCTACCTCGTGGGCCCCCTGTTGCCTCTCCGATTCCAACTCCAACTCCATATATTGTGTTTCGGGGAGAAAAAAATCAGAGAGAAGAAATCATCACGTTTTACGATACGGAGCCGCCGCCAAGCCCTAAAACCTCTCAGGAGGGCTGATCTGGAGTCCGTTCGGGGCTCCATAGAGGGGAATCCGTCGCCATCATCATCATCAACCATCCTCCATCACCAATTTCATGATGCTCACCGCCGTGCGTGAGTAATTCCATCATAGGCTTGCTGGACGGTGATGGGTTGTATGGGATCTATCATGTAATCGAGTTAGTTTTGTTAGGGTTTGATCACTAGTATGCACTATGTTCTGAGATTGATGTTGCTATGACTTTGCTATGCTTAATTCTTGTCACCAGGGCCCGAGTGCCATGATTACAGATCTGAACCTATTATGTTTTCATCAATATATGAGTGTTCTTGATCCTATCTTGCAAGTCTATAGTCACCTATTATGTGTTATGATCCGTTAACCCCGAAGTGACAATAATCGGGATACTTACCGGTGATGACCGTAGTTTGAGGAGTTCATGTATGCACTATGTGTTAATGCGTTGTTCCGGTTCTTTGTTAAAAGGAGGCCTTAATATCCCTTAGTTTCCGTAAGGACCCTGCTTCCATGGGAGGGTAGGACAAAAGATGTCATGCAAGTTCTTTTCCATAAGCATGTATGACTATATTCGGAATACATGCCTACATTACATTAACGAACTGGAGCTAGTTCTGTGTCACCCTAGGTTATGACTGTTACATGATGAACCGCATCCGGCATAATTCTCCATCACTGATCCATTGCCTACGAGCTTTTCATATATTGTTCTCTGCTTTTTTACTTTTCCGTTGCTATTGCTATCATCACTACAAAATACCAAAAACATTACTTTTACTACTGTTACCTTTTGCTACCGTTATCACTACTATCATATTACTTTGCTACTAAATACTTTGCTACAGATATTAAGTTTCCAGGTGTGGTTGAATTGACAACTCAGCTGCTAATACTTGAGAGTATTCTTTGGCTCCCCTTGTGTCAAATCAATAAATTTGGGTTGAATACTTTACCCTCGAAAACTTTTGCAATCCCCTATACTTGTGGGTTATCAAGACTATTTTCTGGCACCGTTGCCGGGGAGCATAGCTCTATTCTTTGAGTCACTTGGGATATATATCTGTTTATCAGTATGAAGAACTTAAGAGATCCAAAAACCAAGATCTATCCCTCAACTACGAGGGGAGGTAAGGAACTGCCATCTAGCTCTGCACTTGATTCGCCTTTTGTTTTGAGTAAGATTGCGACACCTACACCTGCTTCTGCTATTCGTTATGATATGTCGCATGTTATTGATGATGCCACTTATGCTATGCATGATACTTATGATGAAACTACCTCTATGCCTGATACTACTGTGCCACTTAGTGATTTCCTTGATGAACAACTTGCTAGGGCTAGAGAGATTGAAAATATTGAATCTGATGATACTGATGATGAAGAATCACTTGTTATTCCTAAGGGTTATGTTTTTGATCAAGAAGCTTCTTTCGCTATTTTAGCTTGCAAAAATAGAAATGAACTCAAAAGGTTATTAGCTAAATGAGTAAGCAATCTCTAAATACTGGAATGAAACCTGACCCTGCTTTTCCTACTTCACCTATCTGTGTTACTGATAAGGATTATGGATTCTCTGTTGATCCTGATATAATTACTTTGGCTGATTCTGATCCTTTTCATGGCTATGAATCTGAAACTGTTGTGGCACATCTTACTAAATTAAATGATATAGCTACCCTGTTCACTAAAGATGAGAGAACTCGCTACTTTTATATCCTTAAAATATTTCTGTTCTCATTAAAGGGTGGTGCTAAGATATGGTTTAATTCTCTTGATCCTGGTTGTGTGCGTAGTCCCCAGGATATGATTTATTACTTCTCTGCTAAATATTTCCCTGCTCATAAGAAACAAGCTGCTTTAAGGGATATATATAATTTTGTGCAAATTGAAGAAGAGAGTCTCCCACAAGCTTGGGGGAGGCTTCTCCAATTACTTACTGCTTTGCCTGATCATCCTCTTAAGAAAAATGAAATACTTGATATCTTTTATAATGGACTAACTGATGCCTCCAGAGATTACCTGGATAGTTGTGCTGGTTCTGTTTTCAGGGAAAGAACACCGGATGAAGCTGAAATTCTATTAAACAATATGTTAACAAATGAAAATAATTGGACACCTCTGGAGCCAATTCCTGAGCCTATTCCTAAACCAACTCCAAAGAAGAGGGGTATTCTATTTCTCAGTCCTGAAGATACGCAAGAGGCAAAGAAATCTATGAAAGAAAAAGGTATTAAAGCTGAATATGTTAAGAATTTACCTCCTATTGAAGAAATACATGGTCTTAATTTACCGCCTGTTGAAGAAACATATAATCCAAATCCTTCTCCTATTGAAGAAACTCATGATCTTGATAACCCAACACAGGTAGTAAAGGTAAATTCTCTCTATAGATATGATAAAGCTGAAATCCCATTTACTAAATTTGCTACACCATGCTTAGATGAGTTTGATAAATTTATGGCTAAGCAAGAAGACTTTAATGCTTATTTTGGTAGACAATTGAAATACAATTCAAATATGGTTGAACACTTGGGTGATTATATGGCTAATGTCAAAGGTGAACTTAAACTTATTAGTAAACATGCTTCTATGGTTACCACTCAAGTAGAACAAGTACTTAAAGCTCAAAATGATTTGCTCAATGAATTGAATAGTAAAGATAATGATAATGTTGTTAGGGTGGCTACTAGAACTGGTAGAATGACTCAGGAACCTTTGTATCCTGAAGGCCACCCTAAGAGAATTGAGCAAGATTCTCAAACAAATAATATAGATGTACCTAGTTCTTCTAAAAAGAAGAAAAAGAAAAATGATAGGACTTTGCATGCTTCTAGTGAACCTATTACTGAAACACCTAAGAATCCAAATGATATTTCTATTTCTGATGCTGAAACTCAATCTGGTAATGAACCTGAAACTAGTGATAATGCCAATAATAATGTTCATAATGATGCTCAACCTAGTAATGATAATGATGTAGAAATTGAACCTGCTGTTGATCTTGATAATCCACAATCAAAGAATCAACGTTATGATAAGAAAGACTTTGTTGCTAGGAAACATGGAAAAGAAAGAGAGCCTTGGGTTTAGAAACCCATGCATTTTCCTCCCAAGCCATCCAAGAAAAAGGATGACCAGGATTTTGAGCGCTTTGCTGAAATGATTAGACCTATCTTTTTGCGTATGCGATTAACTGATATGCTCAAAACCAATCCTTATGCTAAGTACATGAAAGATATCATTACAAATAAAAGAAAGATACCGGAAGCTGAAATTTCCACCATGCTTGCTAATTATACTTTTAAGGGTGGAATACCAAAGAAACTTGGAGACCCCGGTGTACCAACTATACCATGCTCCATTAAAAGAAATTATGTTAAAACTGCTTTATGTGATCTTGGAGTCGGTGTTAGTGTTATGCCTCTCTCTTTATATCGTAGACTTGATTTGAATAAGTTGACACCTACTGAAATATCTTTGCAAATGGCTGATAAATCAACTGCTATACCTGTCGGTATTTGTGAAGATGTGCCTGTTGTAGTTGCAAACATTACTATTTTAACGGACTTTGTTATTCTTGATATTCCCGAGGACGATAGTATGTCTATTATTCTTGGAAGACCCTTTCTGAATACTGCAGGGGCTGTTATTGATTGCACCAAAGGCAATGTCACTTTTCATGTTAATGGTAATGAGCATACGATACACTTTCCGAGGAAACAACCTCAAGTTCATAGTATCAACTCTATTGGAAAAATTCCATCGATTATATTTGGAGGTTTTGAATTTCCTCTTCCTACTTGTAGCGACCAGACCACAAACAGACGATCTCTGTGCTCCAGTGTCATCCCTGGATCAGTAATGCTGACACCGCACGGTACTTGAAGGATTTATAAAAGAGTAGCAATCACACACTTATTACAACTAGTGTCTCAAAAGAGAACTTATTACAATAAATATGGCTTAAGGCCATCTAATAACGATAACAGCGGAAGGCTTGGAAGATAAGTGAGTCCATCAACTCCAACGGCATCACTGAGTATAGAACCACGACCTAAGGCACCTTACTCGTCGTCTGAAAAGTCTGCAGCATGAACGTTGCAGCCCAAAACGGGTCAGCACATGGAATATGCTGGCAAAATAACACATAGAGAGCAATGAAAGAAATAGACTCTACTACATGCATATTTGGCTGGTGGAAAGCTCTATGGTTACAATTTTGCGTAAAGCCAATTTTTCCCTACTGCAAAGGAATAAAAAAATTTAACTATCATGGTAGTTGTTAAACATTGAGAGTGTAGACACCCTCTCAATCCCAATTAAACATTATCATTAAAACCCAACAAAATTAATTAGAGTAACATGATGAGATTCACATGATAATCCAAGTATTAGATACTCAAGATGTCCATAACCGGGGACATGGCTAACCATGATTAGTTTATACACTCTGCAGAGGTTTGCGCACTTTTCCCCACAAGACTCGGTCTCCTCCATTGGGGTTCTCGCACTACATGGTGTTTGAGAAACGGATGACCGAGACATAGTCTTTCAGAAGCGCTAGCACCTTACGATCGGGTAGACCGTACCAACCTACATCCCCTACATCTGCTAGTCTACCACTGTAAGAGTTCGCACGACTTAGTCAACTATGCTAGAGCCCATAGTAGCTTGTGGCTGCACACGGAAGTTTCTAGTATGAATAATCTCATGATCCCTTTGAGCCTGGGTGGCGGTCCAAAAGAAAAAAAATAGGCAATCGCTGGAATACCCAGGTGCCTCAATCCACCCAGATGTGTGTTTAAGTTGCCACCTTAGATAAACCATTAATTTAACAATCTCACATGTGTCATGGATACACTAACCCAATCCACGTCTACTAACATAGCATAGCAATATAGGCAAACGTAGAAGTAACTCCCAGGGTTTGATAATAAAATAGGTAATAGGTACTACCTCATCTACTTCCCAAAACCCACAATTTAATTAGATCCTAATCATGCAATGTTTGAAGATTGATCTAATGCAATAAAAACTGGGTAGTATAAGGTATGATCAAAGTGTTACCTGCCTTGCTGATGATCCGTGAAGCCTAGAGATTCGAAGTAGCAAGCGGCGCACTCCGGGTACTCTATCGCAAACAAACAAGCATACAATAAGTACTCATCTAATGCATAGGTAAAACTCAAATAAGAGATCTAACCAGATAGTTCAACTTAAGAACTCCGGTTTGCAAAAAGAATCAAATCGAACGAAACAACAAAAGTCAAACGGCAAAAGAAACAAGCTTCGATTACTAATATAGATCTAGGTCAAGATTTTACAGAGGCAAAAACTTGTTTGAGTTGGTTAAACGCAAAGAGGGTTTCGAGACGAAACTCCAGGCACTTGAATCGCCTGATTCCGATAAACGAGCGAAAAGTTATACTAGAACAAAAATCGGATCAGAAATCACGATCAGAAATAATCGCAAAAAATCCGAGAAAAGAAAAAACGACGAACAGATTAACAAACGAACGTTCGTTATTTGGAACTAAACAAAGAAAGCGTTCGTTCAAACAAACGAACGAGCGAACGCTCGCTAAATAAATAAACCGGTAAAACCGATCTGTTTAAAAAACGAAAACTAGGGTTTTTCTAAAAACGGATCGATTTTTCTTAGAAAAACCGGGGCGGCGGGCGGCTACCTTGGCTTGGGCTCCGGCGAGGCTCCGGCGGGGCTCCAGGCGGCGGGCGGCGGTGCGGGGCGGCGGTGAGGCGGCGCTGTGGCGGCGGGGCGGCGGCTGCTGCGGCGGGGCGCAAGGCGGCGGGGCGGGCTGCGGTGCGGGGCGGGGTGAGGAGAGGGCGGCAGCGGCGGTGGCTATAAAAAGGGGGGCGGCCTTGGGAGGCGATTGGGACTTTGGTCCCGATCCGGCTTGCGGGAGGCGGCGGCGGCTGGGCCGGCTCGGCTGGGCCTTCGGCCCAGTCGGGCGCGCGGGTTTTTTTTTAAATAATTTTGTCGAACTAAGAAAACAAATTCTAGAAAAAATAAATCAAGATCTAAAAATGCCAAAACAAATTTTCACCGTCTAAATAAAATATTTAGAACAGGATGAACATTTTCTTGGCCCTAAATGCAGTTTTTTGAAAACGTGCAATGTTTCCTAAATTCAAATAAAACCATGAAAAACTCGAAAATAAAATCTTATTTGATTTTATTATTAACTAGCACATATGCCCGTGCGTTGCAACGGGAGAGATTTTTTGCGAGAAGCATCGGGAGAGATAGCTGATGTGTCCATCAAAATGGTCTCCACACAATAGTGGGGCGATACAGTAGAGAGTTGTGGTGTTCTCACGGGTCATGTTTGGCCCGCAAGATCTTTATAGTAGTGGGGTTGGTGGGAGTGGCGGCCACTACCCAATTCGTGCATTTTTTCCTTCAGGTCTGCCTCATTGTCGAGGTTTTATGGTGACGTCCTCATGTTCTTAAACATGTGAGCATTTTTTTTTCTGAAAAACGTTAATTTCTAGAAAAAGGAAAATAAAACTTGAAATAGGAAGATTTTCTTAAATTTACAAACACTTTTTGAAAACAGGACCATTTTTAAGGCGGAGAAATGAACATTTTTTGAATTTGTGAACAATTTTTTAAAATGGAAACTTGTTTTGAACATTAAAATCAATTTTCAAAAATGTCTTTTTGATCACGAATATTTTTTTGAATTTGTGAACATTTCAATAAAATGAATTTTTTTAACGAATTTCTGTTATTTTTAAATGAAATTTATTTTAGATATCTAGAAAAAAATTCAATTTTTTCAAAAATGCGAACATTTTTTCAATTTTGAAACAAATTTTGAACGAAAATAAAAGTTTAAATTTCCAATTCTTTTTTAAAGTGGGAAGAAATTTTGAAATTCCAAGATTTAACAAAAATTACTACAAAAAACTAAATTTTGGAAAATTTATAAAATTAATTTATGGGAAAAGGAAAAAATAAATTGGAAGGGAAAAAATAAAAATAGAAAAAGAACACAGAAAAATCAGAAATGGGCCGGCCCAACATTGGGCGACCGATGGGAAGCTCCAATTATATGCCGCGTTGTGCGACAAATTAGGTTCCCCAGCTGTGTGTGCAGGATATAAATGAGTGGCTTTTCTGGGCCTTAGAGCGTGCGGCCCACGTACGAAATTCTGGACAAAACTTTTTATTTTTTAACAGATGGACCATGAAAATTTAGTACCAACTCGGATATAAGAAAAATATTTTCGGTGGTGAACGGATGAAAAAATTGGAGAAACACACCTTGCTTTATTAGTAGGTATAGAATCCTCAATATTTCTAAATTTTGGGAAAGTCATTTTATTCCCTCTCACTTATTTTATAATAGAAATAATTGAAGATAAAAATAAATAAAATCAAATGATCCTATTTTCAAAATTTGAGAAAACTCAAATATGAAAATAACGAAATCTCCAACACTCTCCGTGGGTCCTTGAGTTGCGTAGAATTTCTGGATCAGGCCCAAAAGCAATAAAATATGATATGCATTGATGATCTAGTGTATAACATTCCGAATTGTAAATTTGGGATGTTACAAACCTACCCCCCTTAAGATGAATCTCGCCCTCGAGATTCGGGTTGGCTAGAAAATAGGTGAGGGTGGTCCTTCAGCAAATCTTCCTCTCGCTCCCAGGTGGCTTCATCCTCCGTGTGGTGGCTCCAATGAACTTTGCAAAACTTGATAACCTTGCTGCGGGTGACTCGGCTGGCATACTCAAGAATCTTGACTGGTTTCTCCTCATAAGTCAAATCACTGTCCAACTAAATCGCTTCCAGCGGCACTGTATCTCTCAGCGGTATATCAGCCATCTCTGCGTGGCACTTCTTCAACTGGGAAACATGGAACATGTGGTGAACTCCTGACAATCCTTCGGGAAATTTCAACTTGTAGGCTACTTCTCCCATACGCTCCAAAACCTTGTATGGAACTACAAAACGTGGCGCTAACTTTCCCTTAACTCCAAAGCGCTTAACCCCTCGAAGTGGAGATACTCGAAGATAAACTCGGTCTCCGACTTCATAAACTGTCTCCTTGCATTTAGAATTTGTGTAGCTCTTCTGCCTGGACTGGGCTACCTTGAGCCTATCGCGAATCAATTTCACCTTCTGTTCAGACTCCTTAATCAGATCCGGTCCAAACAACTGGCGGTCTCTGTCGGTGTCAAAACCGGCGGATCTCGGGTAGGGGGTCCCGAACTGTGCGTCTAGGCCGGATGGTAACAGGAGGCAAGGGACACGAAGTTTTACCCAGGTTTGGGCCCTCTCGATGGAGGTAAAACCCTACGTCCTGCTTGATTAATATTGATGATATGGGTAGTACAAGAGTAGATCTACCACGAGATCGAGGAGGCTAAACCCTAGAAGCTAGCCTATGGTATGATTGTTGATGTGTATGTTGTCCTACGGACTAAAACCCTCCGGTTTATATAGACACCGGATAGGGTTAGGGTTACACAGAGTCGGTTACAATGGTAGGAGATCTACATATCCGTATCGCCAAGCTTGCCTTCCACGCCAAGGAAAGTCCCTCCCGGACACGGGACGAAGTCTTCAATCTTGTATCTTCATAGTCCAGGAGTCCGGCTATCCGAACACCCCCTAATCCAGGACTCCCTTAATAGCCCCCGAACCAGGCTTCAATGACGATGAGTCCGGCGCAGATTGTCTTCGGCATTGCAAGGCGGGTTCTCCTCCAAATACCGTGTACCTGTTTGAATAAAGTCTGGTTTCTTGTATATGTTGTGCTTCTTGGCTTCTACGCCCAATAATGGTCGCTTCCCACGTGTCAAACGAATATGAAAAGTCTGAGTGTTTTTACATTCACACCCCTAGCCGCATAAATGAGCTGCCCTATTTAAGGGGATGAGGATTTAGATCCAATCCACACCTTCTCCACTCCGCGAGTATTCATAAGAGCGCATCCGACAAAGGTCCATTCCACCATGGCCAACCGTCGCAACTCCTCCCCTCGCCCTTCCAGCCCTAAGCCTGGATATTGGGAGAGATGTTCCATCCCGCATAGCGAGCTAGTGACGCTCTAGACCAAGGGATTTCTCCCCCCGGCCTATATGGTCCCGGTTCGAGCCGGTCTTGCCGTCTACAACGGCGGAGAGCAAGCAGAGAATGCCCCTAATCCCTCCAAAGGAGAGCGGGTGTGCCTTGTCCCTTACTTCATAAGGGGGCTCGGATTTCCAATCCACCCATTTCTCCGGGGTCTGCTGGAGTTCTACGTCCTCCAGCTACATCATCTCACGCCTGCCTCAGTATTGCATATCGCGGGCTTTGTAGCCCTCTGCGAGCTGTTCTTGGGTGTTGAAGCTCATTTCGGACTGTGGAAGGAGCTATTTTGCCTCGTGCCTCGTTCCAAGAAGGGGTCAATGTATCAAGTGGGCGGAGCCGAAGTGTGGCACATCGCCGGGACCGGATATCTGTCCGGAACCCCAAAGAAGGCGTCTGAAGACTGGCCCTCGGAATGATTCTATATAGAAGACGTCCCGCTGCCGGATCCTGTCCAGATCGGCCTCCCTGAATTCAACAGTGCTCCCTTAAAGAAGCGCCTAAGCTGGTGCCCACGGAGCCCTCAGAGGGAAAGTGACAGGGACATTATTTACCTGATGGGCCGAATAATATTGTTAGCCAATTCCGGACTAACCATGATCGGGGTTATGGCTGAATGCATTATGCGGGGGGTGCAGCCGCTTCAGTATAGAAGCCACCCCATGTGGGACTTCAACGGGGAGGACGACGCCACCCGCTATGGCCGTAAGGGGCCGGATTCAGCTGCCGCTCTACTAAAGATCTTGTCCACTTTGTATAAGGGAGAAGAGGAGGAATTTCTCCGCGTCAACCCTCAGGGTGGATTCTCCATGCACAATCCCCCGAGCTGGGTAAGCGGCCGTACTTACTTGTCCATCCGTTTTGTATTCCCAGTGTGAAATATTCAGTCTGACGACTTTAACGCAGGAACTGCGTCGGGCTGTTAAGGAAATGAGCATCCCTCCTCCACAACCCGAGGACCTAGGACGGTCCCTTGACCCGGCCTCTCAAGAGGATCCGGACATATCTGTGGAGCTGATTGATGGAGTGTTCCATCAATTGAGCGAGGACAACGCCTCGGTGGCCATTACGGCCGATTACCCAGGGCTAATCCTGACGCCCCAGGTACCTGAGATCGAAGTCCCAATACCCCGAATAGGTGTCCGCCCAC
This sequence comes from Triticum urartu, assembly GCF_003073215.2. Lineage (NCBI taxonomy): Eukaryota > Viridiplantae > Streptophyta > Magnoliopsida > Poales > Poaceae > Triticum > Triticum urartu. The sequence continues at coordinate 667,663,967 of NC_053024.1, forward strand.
TCGTGTTCAGTTTCCTGATTGCAACCGAACTTTGCAGGGGAGGTTTTTAAGGCGGAAGGCCGAACCTGCGGCGACAAGCCAACGAGGGGCCGTGGGGCCCCGTGGGCCGAAAAGAAGTGCAGTCCGAACCGAGGCGTCAGCGCAAAGGTATGGCGCGCCCCCTTATCCCAAGTGTTATACCTTCGAGGCACATTGACACTCGTGCTCTCTTCAGGACAAAGAGACCTCGCCGGACTATACTCGGAGAGGCTGCCAATCACGCCTCCACCAGCCAGGCTCCAAAGCCTGGTCCGGAGAGGGAGGCGAACGCAAGGCGCGCGCCAGACGCTCCTCCGACGGAGGAAGTGGACGGGTTGTCTGCCACCAACTCTGAGGTGGAGAGTGCCATGAACCACAGGCGTCGCCGGACAATTCTTCGCGATGCTTGTTTCTCCCAAGGGGCATTAGATGCCTTAAACTCGGGAGATGCACACCTCCCTGCTGCTCAAAATGGTCTAGCCAGAGCCACGGAGCAATATGTAAAAGACATACGGGTAAGAAAATTATGGTAATTATATGTATATACTAGTAGCCCCCGAGACTTGAAACAGTTAGAATAACTGATTTAAGGATCATTTGTGATGCAGGTTCTTACGGAAAAGAATTCCCTACTGTCCAAGGAGCTGGAAGAGTGCAAAGCCCAACTTGAGGCCGCACTAGCCGCGGCAGGGGATCCTAAGGAGACCCCCTCTGGTAATATTCACTTCGAAAGATAAGTATTTTGCGAAGCACGGCTTTGGTGCAAATCTGACAAATGAAATTGCAGATGGCGCCGGATTGAATCCGGAAAGGAAACACCTCCTACGCCAGCTAAAGGCTGGTGAGAGGGTGCTGATAAAGGTGATGGGGGAGAAGAACGATCTCCAAGATGCCAACACCAAGCTAGGCGTCGAGCTGAAAGATGTTCATGCCCAGCTGTCAGACTCCGTGAAGGAGAATCCATGGCTTCGGCGCGGCATATTTAGTAAGTGCTTGAATGAACCTTTTGAAAGAAAGTTCGGCGGGGAAGTCGACTAACAGAGAAATGTCTATAGGTGTGCTAACAGGTCGTCCTGCAGAGGAGATGCCCGGTTCTACGGGTGACCTTCTTCCCGAGCTCTCGCAACTGCTCGATCGAGTTCGGCAGGCGATGCGAGGCGTCGCCCAGGCCCTGTGGCCATCTGTCTCCATGCCCGAAGGTCTTGGAGAGCTTGCGGAGAAGCTAAAGGGAGCACGGCGGCGCTTCCAATTGTGGAAGATATTAGCCTACCGTCAAGGCGCTAGGGAGGCCTGGGCCATGGTGAAGATGCGGTACGCAAAGGCTGACCCCAACCACATGGCCGAGGTCGGTCCTGTAGGACCCGATGGGAAGGAGATCCCTGTAAGCTTAGTATACGGCCAAGTAGAGTTGGCCGCCAAGTATTCCCAGAAGGACTGTAAATTAGACAGCCTGTTAGATGGTATTGAAGAGGAATACAACCAGTCAAAATGACTATGTAATTTAATTGACATTTATAATGCCTTCTATGCGGATTGTAGATCATTTGTCATGGCCGACCTTTTCGCTTCAGCCTCGGGACCTGACGGTCCAGAGTGTGTCCAAATTCCCATGCGGTTATATAGGAACCGGGGAATGCATGGAGACCAGGCGTAGGGGTCATTAGGGCGTGAACAGACAAGTGCCCGACTAGGTATGTTATATTACATGGTTAGTAAGAAACATCTTCCAGGGAGAATAGTTCCATTAGGGGTTCCTTTCCCTGGGAGGCATGCCCTAAGGTGCATGTCCATGCTGCAAAAAGAAACACAGGAAAAACATCTGGGGGCGTATAGATAAAAGTAAAAAAGATCATCTTTAGTTCACCGACCGAATATTCCCTTAAGAACGCTAGCTTTCGGCTTCACCCAGTCTGAGGTACACGTCCGGCTGACCCGGGAGTAACAATCGCAGAGGTGCTCCCTTTACCACCTAGCCGAACAATCGGGAACGTAGGGGTAAGCACAGGAGCCAGGCAACCCAGCTTGGCCAAAACTTAAGTCATATCGATGCATATAATGGTGAATAAAAGGTACATGCGGAAGTGTGACACATGTGTTGGGCATGAAGCCCGCATGAATAAGCTTCTGTTTAAAGAAGCCCCCAGGTTTAATGAGCGCGGATAGCGCGTCACTTTATGAGCCTTTAGAGGCTATAAGAGAGAGAGAGAAGAAGAAGAAGAAGAGAAATGTAAGACAGAAAATATAAAAGATGGACAGAGGAAGGAGACGAACACAGAGTCCGACACTAGGCATAGAATCTTCGGAGACGGGCTGCGTTCCATGGGTTTGGCTCGAGGCGGTTATCCGATGCATCCCGTAGACGTTACGCTCCACCAGTCAGGACTTGGTCAATTATGAAGGGACCTTCCCACTTGGGCTTGAGTTTGTCCTTTTTCTTGTCCGGTAGTCGTAGAACTAATTCGCCAATGTTGTAATTTTTGGCCCGTACTTCTCTGCTTTGGTATCTTTGAGCCTGCTGTTGATAGAATGTGGAACGGGCTTTTGCCACGTCACGCTCCTCCTCCAGTGCGTCCAAGCTGTCCTGCCGATCGAGCTCGGCTTCTCTTTCTTCGTACATGCGCACTCGAGGTGAGTCATGAATTATGTCGCAAGGCAAAACTGCCTCTGCGCCATACACCATAAAGAACGGTGTCTATCCAGTGGTGCGATTCGGCATGGTCCGCAGCCCCCAGAGTACGGAGTTGAGCTCCTCTACCCAGTGCGTGTTAGATTCCTTGAGGGACCGCACTAACCTAGGTTTGATGCCGCTCATGATAAGACCATTTGCATGTTCGACCTGGCCATTAGTTTGTGGGTGATAGACGGAAGCATAATCGAGCCTGATGCCCATGTTTTTGCACCAGAGTTTTACCTCGTCAGCCGTGAAGTTTGTGCCATTATCAGTGATGATGCTGTGGGGGGATGCCGTAACGGTGTACAAACCCGGATATAAAGTCTATCACCGGTCCGGATTCGGCCGTCTTAACAGGCTTGGCTTCTATCCATTTGGTGAACTTATCCACCATGACCAGTAAGTATTTTTGCTTGTGGGTTCCGCCTTTAAGGGGTCCAACCATATCAAGCCCCCAGACCGCGAAGGGCCAAGTAATGGGGATAGTTTGGAGGGCGGTGGGTGGCATATGGCTTTGGTTTGCAAAGAGCTGGCAACCGGTGCATCGTTGGACTAAGTCCTGAGCGTCTGCCCGGGCCGTCGGCCAATAAAAGCCTATATGGAAGGCCTTGCTTACAAGGGACCGGGCTGCAGCGTGATGACCGACAAGTCTGGCATGAATTTCAGCCAGGAGGTTCCGCCCCTCCTCTTCAGAGATGCACCTTTGAAGGACTCCGGTAGTGCTTTTCTTATAAAGCTCTCCCTCGTGGACTTTGTAGGCTTTGGATCGCTGCACTATGCAGCATGCCTCATTTTGGTCCTCGGGGAGTTCCTGCCTAGTAAGGTAGGCGAGGAATGGTTCTGTCCACGGGGCGATAACGGCCATTATTATGTGGGTTGAAGGTGTTATTTCATTGGCAGAGCCTCCGATTGTGTCAGAATGTTCGGTGTCGGGCAGTGCGGTTGAGTCCGGGCTGTTATTGTTCGGCTCCCCTTCCCATACTACGGATGGCTTGAACAGCCTTTCCAAGAAGATGTTGGGGGGACTACATCGCGTTTTGCGCCGATGCGTGCCAGGACATCTGCCGCCTGATTATTTTCCCGGGCTATATGGTGAAATTCAAGCCCCTCGAACCGAGCTGACATTTTTAGGACGACATTGCGGTAAGCTGCCATTTTTGGATCCTTGGCATTGAAGTCTCCATTTATTTGGGATATTGCGAGGTTCGAGTCCCCGCGCACCTCTAGGCGTTGGATGCCCATGGATACTGCCATCCGGATACCATGTAAAAGGGCCTCATATTCGGCTACGTTGTTGGAGTCCGTGTACATAATCTGTAGTACGTATTGAACTGTGTCTCCTGTGGGGGACGTCAAAACGACGCCAGCCCCCAGTCCAGCCAACATCTTGGAGCCGTCGAAATGCATGATCCAACTTGAACATGTGTCGTACTCTTTAGGGAGTTCGGCCTCCGTCCATTATGCGACGAAGTCGGCCAAGACTTGCGACTTGATGGCTCGTCGTGGCTTATAAGTTATGTCAAACAGGAGGAGCTCAATGGCCCGTTTTGCAATCCGGCCCGTTGCGTCACGGTTGTTTATAATATCGTTAAGTGGTACTTCCGAGGCTATTATTATTGAACACTCTTAAAAGTAGTGTCGTAGCTTCCGGGATGCCATGAATACCGCGTACGCAATCTTTTGATAATGCGGGTACCGTGATTTGCAGGGAGTGAGGACAGTGGACACATAATAGATCGGCTTTTGAAGGGGGAATTTGTGTCCGTCCGCTTCTCGTTCGACGACGAGCACTGTGCTTACAACCTGATGTGTTGCCGCAATGTATAATAGCATTGGTTCGCCGATGTTTGGCGCGGCCAGGACTGGATTTGTTGCCAGTATGGCTATTATTTCGTCGAGTCCGGTTGTGGCTGCATCCGTCCATTTGAAGTGTTCGGTGCGCCGAAGGAGGCGGTAAAGGGGTAGGGCCTTTTCTCCCAAGCGGGAGATAAAGCGACTTAGAGCCGCCACGCATCCGGTTAACTTTTGTATTTGTTTGAGGTCCTTTGGGATATCCAGTTGTGACAGAGCTCGGATCTTAGCTGGATTTGCTTCAATTCCTCTACCGGATACAATGAAGCCCAAGAGCTTTCCGGCTGGAACGCCGAAAACGCATTTTTCCGGGTTGAGCTTGATGTCGTATGTTCGGAGGTTATCAAATGTGAGCCTCAAGTCGTCTACTAGAGAATCAACATGTCTTGTTTTGACGACCCCATCATCTACATATGCCTCCACTGTTTTGCTGATCTGGCTTGCCAGACATGTCTAAATCATGCGCTGATATGTTGCGCCGGCGTTTTTGAGCCCGAAGGGCATCGTGTTGAAGCAGAATGGCCCGTATGGTGTGATAAATGCCGTTGTGGCTTGGTCTGGTTCTGCCATCTTGATTTGATGGTAGCCAGAATACGCGTCGAGGAAACACAACAAATCGTGTCCTGCGGTAGCGTCGATAATTTGATCGATGCGGGGGAGGGGGAAGGGATCCTTTGGGCAAGCCTTGTTAAGGTCTTTAAAATTGACACACAGGCGCCAGGATTTGTCCTTCTTTGGTACCATCACCAGGTTTGCTAGCCAGTCCGGATGTTTTATATCTCTGATGAATCCGGCCTCAAATAGCTTTGCTAGCTCCTCTCCCATGGCCTGTCTGTTAGGTTCGGAAAAACGCCGAAGAGCCTGTTTGACAGGTTTGAATCCTGTTTGGATATTTAAGCTGTGCTCGGCCGGCCTGCGCGGGATTCCTGGCATGTCTGAAGGGTGCCAGGCGAAAACGTCCCAGTTCTCTTGTAGGAACTCTCACAATGTGGCATCGACATCAGGGTTTAACTGTGCACCGATGGAAGCTGTTTTATTGGGGTCTGTTGAATGGACTTGGAATTTGATTATTTCATCCGCCGGTTTAAAGGAGGTGGAATTGGATCTTTTGTCGAGTACCACATCGTCCCTATTCACTGTAGAGCGCAGCGCAGTTAGCTCCTCAGCCGCTAGGGCTTCGGATAGTGCCTCGAGGGCCAGTGCGACTGTCTTGTTTTCGGCGCGGAGTGCTATGTCCGGATCACTAGCGAGAGTGATGATCCTGTTAGGCCCGGGCATCTTGAGCTTCATGTACCCGTAATGGGGTATTACTTGGAATATTGTGAACGCTTCTAGCCCTAGCAGAGCGTGATAACCGCTGCTGAACGGAGCCACCTAGAACGTGACCTCTTCAGACCTGTAATTATCCGGCGTGCCGAACACCACATCTAGTGTGATTTTTCCTATACAGCGCGCTTCTCGACTGGGGATTATTCCTCTAAAGGTTGTGCTGCTTCGCTCAATGCGGTTCCAGTCTATTTCCATTTTTTGAAGGGTCTCCTCATAAATGAGGTTCAATCCGCCGCCGCCGTCCATGAGTACCTTGGTAAGACGAAAGCCGTCCACTATTGGACTGAGGACCAATGCGGCTGGTGCTCGGGCTGTTCGGAATTTAGGTTCATCACTGGCATTAAAGGTAATAGCTGTGTCACTCCATGGGTTTATCGTTGCTACTTGGTAGACTTCAGCAAGGCTGCGGAGTGTCCTTTTTCACATATTATTTGATGCGAAAGTCTTGAAGACTGTTAATACCATATTGGTGTCTCTGGGGTGGCTTTCTGTGGCCTCCAGAATTAGGAGATTTTCGCCAATTTTGGCCACCTGCCGGAGTATCCAACATGCTCTGAGGCTGTGAGTTGGTGTGGCGTCCTCTGTACTATGAATTTTACAGGGTCCATTAAGCCATCCTTCCAGTACAGTTCCATGCCCCGTAGAGGTTTTTTGCTTTTTAGTGCTTGATCCGGGTGACTGGTGATGATGCACCCTTTTATTTCGGACTGGGTTTGTATTCAGGGCCGGATTGTCCCAAAATTTTATTTCGGTTTTCCAGGCGCTTTCCATCGCACAGTACTTTCGTACAATGAACGCCAAGTCAGTGAAGCATGTAATATCACGGCGACTTATGGCGTTGAGTATTCCCTTGTCCGTGCAATTATCACAGAAGATTGAGATTGCGTCTTCCTCACGGCAGTCCCTTAGCCTGTTCTTAACTAAGAGGAATCTGGCCTAGTAATGATGTACTGTTTCATTGGGTTCTTGCCTGATTTTGGATAGATCGCTTATGTTGGGGTGGGTGAGTGGAATTAAATCTGAAGCCTCACCCCATCTAAGGCTCAGAGGCCGAGGAATTCCCGAACTCGAAAATTTGGATTCCTGGATGTTGTCTAATGAATCCAGACTGACTCTAAGTTCAGGTCTTGAGTGATATCCTCCCCTCCGCGGGTATCCGGCTTGGAGGGATCGGGAATCCGGACATCGCGAGTCCTTAAGATAGATGAAGGTTCGCCGCACTGTCCCTCTACCACGGCAACGTGATGGGTGACTTGGGGAGAGTTAATCTCTCTCAGATCGGTTTTAGCCCCGATCTGGTCGTAATCCGTAGCGACTCCCAGGGCGGCGAAGCGATCCAAGAGCTCGTTTATGGAGGAAAGCTCCATTGGATCTAACTGCTCGGCAAGTTCCGAGCTGACATGAAGATTGCTTTCAATGGCTCGAGAGGTCATTGTCGACGCAGAAGCCGAACAGGCGGTCATAAGAAAACCACCTAGCCGGAGGGTTTGGCCGACAGCCAAAGCTCCCTTAGCAACGGTGCCGTCTTTAAAGACGGGGCGAGGCATCCTTCCTGATGGCGACGACACAGAGGAACTCTCAATGAAAGCACCAATGTCGGTGTCAAAACCGGCGGATCTCAGGTAGGAGGTCCCGAACTGTGCGTCTAGGCCGGATGGTAACAGGAGGCAAGGGACACGAAGTTTTACCCAGGTTCGGGCCCTCTCGATGGAGCTAAAACCCTACGTCCTGCTTGATTAATATTGATGATATGGGTAGTACAAGAGTAGATCTACCACGAGATCGAGGAGGCTAAACCCTAGAAGCTAGTCTATGGTATGATTGTTGATGTGTATGTTGTCCTACGGACTAAAACCCTCCGGTTTATATAGACACCGGATAGGGTTAGGGTTACACAGAGTCGGTTACAATGGTAGGAGATCTACATATCCGTATCACCAAGCTTGCCTTCCACGCCAGGGAAAGTCCCTCCCGGACACGGGATGAAGTCTTCAATCTTGTATCTTCATAGTCCAGGAGTCCGGCTGAAGGTAGAGTCCGGCTATCCGAACACCCCCTAATCCAGGACTCCCTCAGTCTCCAACTTCATCCCACTACAATGGGGCTCTGCACCTCCTTCCGTACAAGGCTTCGAAAGGGGCCATCTTCAAACTGGATTGATAACTGTTGTTGTAAGAGAACTCTGCGTACGGCAAATTGTCATCCCAACTAGATCCATAATCTAGCGCACACGCTCTCAACATATCCTCCAAAATCTGATTGACTCTCTCAGTATGTCCATCTGATTGACCCAAAGTTTCATGCAACTGATTCCAAAACTTTGAGGTAAACTGGGTCCCTCTGTCTGATACAATGCTCCTTGGAACTCCATGCAGACATACGATCCTGGTCATGTATATCTTAGCCAATTTGGCACTGCTGTAAGTAGTCTTCACTGGGATGAAATGAGCTACCTTTGTCAAACGATCGACTACTACCCAAATTGATTCATAGCCTGAACGAGTTCTGGGTAATCCCGTGATAAAATCCATGCCTAGCTTATCCCACTTCCATTCGGGTATTGGCTATGGCTGTAGCAATCCCGCTGGCTTCTGATGCTCTACCTTTACTCTTTGACATACATCACAAACTGTTACATACTCCGCAATATCCTTCTTCATTTCGGTCCACCAGAAAGTATCTTTCAAATACAGATACATCTTGGTATTTCCTGGGTGAATCGAATATGGTGAATCATGGTCCTCTTGTAGAATCAACTTCCTGATCTCCGGGTCATTGGGCACATAAACACGGTCCTCAAACCACAAGGTATTGTGCTCATCCTCACGAAATCCTTTAGCTTTTCCTTTGCTCATTTTCTCCTTAATAGAAGCAATCTCCTTGCCAATCCTTTGAGCTTCTCTGATCTTATCCATCAAAGTAGACTGAATCTCCAATGCTGCTACATAGCCTCTCGGAACTATCTCCAAACATAGCTCATGAAGATTGTCGGCTAACTCCCTTGGTAAATCTCCCGTCATTAGGGTATTGACATGGCTTTTACGGCTCAATGCGTCAGCTACTATGTTAGCCTTTCCGGGATGATAATGAAATCTCATATCATAATCCTTGATGAGTTCCAACCATCTCCTTTGCCTAAGATTCAACTCCTTCTGCGTGAAAATATACTTCAAACTCTTGTGATCCATGTATACTTCACAATGGTTTCGAATGAGAAAATGTCTCCAAGTCTTCAATGCGTGCACTACGGCTGCTAACTCCAAATCATGCGTGGCATAATTCAACTCATGAGGCTTAAGCTGTCGTGAGGCATATGAAACAACTCTTCCCTCCTGCATAAGCACTGCTCCAAGTCCTCGACGTGAAGCATCACAATACACCTCGTAATCTTTGCGTTGATCTGGCAGAATCAACACTGGCGAGGTAACCAAACGTTTCTTCAACTCCTGGAAACTGGCCTCACATTCCTCAGTCCATTTGAACTTGGTATCCTTCTTCAACAACTCCGTCATAGGCTTCGCAATCTTCGAAAAAATTTCAATGAATCTCCGGTCGTATCATGCGAGTCCAAGAAAACTCCGGATCTCTCCAACTGTTGTTGGTGCTTCCCAATTTGTCACAGTGTCAACCTTGATGGGATCTACTGCTATACCTTCTCCGGATATAACGTGTCCGAGGAATCCAACTTCCTTCAACCAAAACTCACATTTGCTGAACTTGGCATATAATTGATGTTCTCTGAGCTTCTCAAGTACCAAACGCAAATGCTCCTTATGCTCCTCTTCATTCTTCGAGTAAACTAGAATATCATCAATGAACACTACGACGAACTTATCCAAAAACTCCATAAATACTTTGTTCATCATGTTCATAAAATATGCAGGTGCGTTAGTCAGCCCAAATGACATAACGGTATACTCGTACAGCCCATACCTAGTGGTAAAAGTTGTCTTAGGTATATCCTGTTCTCGAATCTTCAACTGATGGTATCCTGATCGCAGATCGATCTTGGAAAATACCTTAGCTCCTTGCAATCGATCAAACAGATCATTGATCATCGGTAGTGGGTATTTCTTCTTGATGGTTACTTTATTCAATCCTCGATAATCAACAACCATTCTTAATGATCCATCCTTTTTCTCCACTAGAAGTACTGGTGATCCCCAAGGTGAAGAACTTGGGCGAATATAGCCTTTATCCAATAACTCCTTAATCTGCTTCTTAATCTCTTCCAAATCCTTTGCGGGCATCCTGTATGGTCTCTTAGATATTGGCCCTGTGCCTGGCAAAAGCTCAATCAAAAACTCAATATCTCTAACCGGTAGCATGCCTGGCAACTCCTCTGCAAATACGTCAGGGAAATCCTTCACTACTGGTACTTCCTCCTGTTGGGGAACGTAGTAATTTCAAAAAAATTCCTACGCACACGCAAGATCATGGTGATGCATAGCAACAAGAGGGGAGAGTGTGTCCACGTACCCTCATAGACTGAAAGCGGAAGCGTTAGCACAACGCGGTTGATGTAGTCGTACGTCTTCATGATCCGACGGATCAAGTACCGAATGCACGGCACCTCCGAGTTCTGCACAAGTTCAACTCCATGACGTCCCTCGAACTCCGATCCAGCCGAGTGTTGAGGGAGAGTTTCGTCAGCACGACAGCGTGGTGACGATGATGATGTTCTACCGACGCAGGGCTTCGCCTAAGCACCGCTACGATATGACCGAGGTGGATTATGGTGGAGAGGGGCACCGCACACGGCTAAGAGATCAAGAGATCAATTGTTGTGTCTATGGGGTGCCCCCCACCCCCGTATATAAATGAGTGGAGGAGGGGGAGAGGGCCGGCCCCTATGGCGCGCCCTGGAGGAGTCCTACTCCCACCTGGAGTAGGATTCCTCCCTTCCCTAGTTGGAGTAGGAGAGGAAGGGAAGGAGGAGTAGGAGAGAAGGAAAGGGGGGCCGCACCCCCCAAACCTTCTCCAATTCGGCCTCCTGCCCAAAGGGGGCGCACCAGCCCCTTGTGGGCTGGTGTGCTTCCTTCTTATGGCCCATAAGGCCCATAACTTCTCACGGGGGGGGGGGGGGGGGGGGGGTCCGGTAACCTCCCGGTACTCCGGAAAAATGCCTGAACCACTCGGAACCCTTCCGATGTCCAAACATAGTCATCCAATATATCAATCTTTACGTCTCGACTATTTCGAGACTCCTCGTCATGTCCCCGATCTCATCCGGGACTCCGAACAACCTTCGGTACATCAAAACACAAAAACTCTTATTACGATCATCACCGAACTTTAAGCGTGCGGACCCTACGGGTTCGAGAACTATGTAGACATGACCGATACACGTCTCCGGTCAATAACCAATAGCGGAACCTGGATGCTCATATTGGCTCCCACATATTCTACGAAGATCTTTATCGGTCAAACCGCATAACAACATACGTTGTTCCCTTTGTCACCGGTATGTTACTTGCCCGAGATTCGATCATCGGTATCTCAATACCTAGTTCAATCTCGTTACCGGCAAGTCTCTTTACTCATTTTGTAACACATCATCCCGCAACTAACTCATTAGTTGCAATGCTTGCAAGGCTTATAGTGATGTGCATTACCGAGTGGGCCCAGAGATACCTCTCCGACAATCGGAGTGACAAATCCTAATCTCAAAATACGCCAACCCAACAAGTACCTTCGGAGACACCTGTAGAGCACCTTTATAATCACCCAGTTACATTGTGACGTTTGGTAGCACACAAAGTGTTCCTCTAGTAAACGGGAGTTGCATAATCTCATAGTCATAGGAACATGTACAAGTCATGAAGAAAGCAATAGCGACAAACTAAACGATCAAGTGCTATGCTAATGGAATGGGTCAAGTCAATCACATCATTCTCCTAATGATGTGATCCCGTTAATCAAATGACAACTCATGTCTATGGTTAGGAAACATAACCATCTTTGATCAACGAGCTAGTCAAGTAGAGGCATACTAGTGACACTTTGTTTGTCTATGTATTCACACATGTATTATGTTTCCGGTTAATACAATTCTAGCATGAATAATAAACATTTATCATGATATAAGGAAATAAATAACTTTATTATTGCCTCTAGGGCATATTTCCTTCAGTCTCCCACTTGCACTAGAGTCAATAATCTAGTTCACATCTCCATGTGATTTAACACCAATAGTTCACATCACCATGTGATTAACACCTATAGTTCACATCGACATGTGACCAACACCCAGAGGGTTTACTAGAGTCAATAATCTAGTTCACATCGCTATGTGATTAACACCCAAAGAGTACTAAGGTGTGATCATGTTTTGCTTGTGAGAGAAGTTTAGTCAACGGGTTTGCCACATTCAGATCCATAAGTATTTTGCAAATTTCTATGTCAACAATGCTCTGCACGGAGCTACTCTAGCTAATTGCTCCCACTTTAAATATGTATCCAGATTGAGATTTTGAGTCATCTGGATCAGTGTCAAAACTTGCATCGACGTAACCCTTTACGACGAACCTTTTGTCACCTCCATAATCGAGAAACATATCCTTATTCCACGAAGGATAATTTTGACCAATGTCCAGTGATCTACTCCTAGATCACTATTGTACTCCCTTGCCAAAATCAGGGCAGCGTATACAATAGGTCTGGTACACAGCATGGCATACTTTATAGAACCTATGGCCAAGGCATAGGGAATGAGTTTCATTCTCTTTCTATCTTCTGCCGTGGTCGGGCTTTGAGTCTTACTCAGTTTCACGTCTTGATCTATCTCTGTAATGACCAAACCTCGAAGGATTTGAGTCTCTGTGCTTACCGTGCTAGTCCCTGGATCAAACTCGCTAGCACACACAGTATAGATGAATACCAGAATAGCAAGTGCATCATTTATTACATCGTATGATCCAGAATATATAAAATAAAACAGTCTGCATAGCACTTGGCTAGCTTTATTCAACCAAACAACGGAAAGTAGCAAAAAAAATAACGATGAGTCCCATCATAGCCCACTAGCGATGCTGAGTGCAGACTCGCGACCCTAACGGTACCTTACTCTTCGTCTGAATATCCTGCAACATGAGACGTTGCAGCCATATAGGTCAATACTTTGAATGTATTGGCAAGTTACACAGGAGTAATAATATAGTAGACCTACATGTGTATGCATAGTATATCAAAAGAAAGGCTTGATGGTTTATTTTGTGGAAAGCTGATTTTGTCCTCATAACTACCTAATAGTCAAATTTTTATTTAGTTCTTTTATTACTACAATTAAATGCACAAGGTTGAGTTGGCAAAATCAACTCCGACTTACCCCTTATTAAGTTGCCCAACAAATTTATTAAGTGTCACATCTGTCAAGATCATCCAACAACTGTAATGGCCTAGTCGCTCAAATTTACCCATAACCGGGGGCACGGCTAATCATGATTAGTTTTAATACTCTGCAGAGTTTAGTACGCTTTACCCACTGGACCCAACCCGAAGATTGAGACGAAGTCTTTCAGAAGCAGTCCCCTAGTCCCAACAGGAGGCCCATCCCAACTATTATATCTACATCTGCTGGCACATCCGGGTAAGGGTCCCACAACTGATCAACTAAGCCAGAGCCCATTTAGCCAGTGGTCGCACATGGAAGCTACTAGTCACTAAGTCTGTCTGATCTTTTTGAGCCTGGGCGGCCGTCCACTTACATTCAGAGGGTATAAACCATGGTGTTCTTGAAACCACCCTAGCAATACCACTTCCGCCCAGAGGTGAATTAAATCCTGAGTTACTACTCAAATTATTATATATATATAAGCCTCACATAAGCTCAATGAATACACGAACCAACCCCGTCTACAAAGCATAGCAAAACTACAACTACCACGATCTGTAATGACGGGAGATAGCTCAACAGCATAACCAAAATATATAGTATTCCTATACATGCATATATTCATAGTGTGATATAACTACATGCATAGAAAACAATAGGTAAAGGATGATCAAGGTGTAACTTGCCTTGGTTCTGGTTCAGAAAGTCACACTCCTGACAATAGCTCGCGTCGCACTCCGCGACAATCTACACGTTTCACACAATTCGACAAATCAATCACCGAAACACGAATAGAACCAAAACCAACAGCAAGAAAACCATTTTTGAAACTCAACAACAGCAGCATAACAGCACCTAAATTGCACTACGGTCACAAAGCAAAAAGAAACAATCAATTCCGATAAACGGTTTGAAAGTTACAGCCTCCGGAAGATTTGATTCAAATTCAAATGAATTCAAATTTAAACAGTGCAAACATGTGCAAAGTTGGTACTGTGATAATGTGATGATTTTTGTGAGTGCATAGGAAAAGGAATTACCTAAATTGGATATACAGAATAAAAGCTATAGCTATTTGAAGTTAGAGTTGAAATCTGGAAATAAAACAGAAAGCAGTAGAAAACAACTGTAGCAACTCATGTAGCGAACAACTGTAGCGGACTGCCACGTGCCAGCGCATGATTGGCTGCAAGATTGCATGCGCGTGTGCTCACCAGCAAAACAGAGAAAACGGCGGCGGTCTCGGGCGTTGGCGGAGGCGCTCCTTCGGTGATTCTCCGGTGAAGGGGAAGTGATGGGTGGGTGCGGCGTCGAGCAGCGGAGGCATAGGTGAGGTCGGGCGGCGATGGGGCGTCCTCTGCGGGCAGCAACGGTGACAGGAATGGTGGTGTGCTCTAGCGGCGGCGGACGTCGGTGACGGCAGCGTTCTGGTGCTCTGCAGCGTACTTTGAGGTGTCAAAAGAGTTCGTCGTTGAGTGGGGGTTCGAGGGGTGCAGGCAGCGCGGCTCTGCGGTCTCTTACGACGACGGAACCGACCGAAGAAACGGCGGCGGCGGCGGAGCTTCTCCCGAGATCCAAAATGCGGTACAGAGGCATGCGGTCAGACGAGGGTTGGGGAAAGGCGAGCGGTAGGGTTCTTCGGGGTCCTGGGCTCACGCGTAATGTCCCTGGCTCGCACAGGATCGACCATGTAAGTGCATCTAGTGCCACCCCTAGTTGGTTTTGGAGTATTGACGACAAACCTGGTTGAGGGACTAATGAGTTTGTGAGAATTGTAGGAAAACACAGGTAGAAGTCCCTCATTGACTCGGTTTTCCTACCAGAGATGGACCCTAAAAATGTAAGAAGACATTGAAGTCAAAGGTGGTATGTGAAGACATTCACATTGAAGACTATGACAAGAGAAGACATTGCATGAAGACTATGGAGCGCGAAGACTTAGTTCTTTCGTCGTTCTTTTTCTTCTTTGTTGAGTCATAGGAACCACCGTACTGTTAAGTGGGGTCCAAGTGAACCAGTCAGAATGACTGAAGTGATGCTTAACCAAAATCATATGTCTTCGAGTGAAGACTATGAGAGCAAATCTTGTCCAGAGTTGGATAAGTCAGCTTTGCTTGTAGCTCAAGTAAAGTTGTTGTGTGTTTTTGAAATCTGACCGTTGGAACACGTGTCAGTTCCTTAGTGACCAAGGGTCATTTCGGACAAATCAGGTCGGGTTGCCTAGTGGCTATAAATAGCCCACCCCCTACAACCATAAATGGTTGGCTGCTCAGAGTTAGTGCACGGCTTTTGTCGTTTGAGAGCAACCCACCTCGAAGCCTTTGAGAGAGAATTCCTTGCGAGGATAAAGCAGGGGAGAAGTCATTTTTTAAATTTTTGAAAAAATTATTTTATGCAATAGGCCACACAAAACAGCAACAAAAGACTCAAATAAAATATTTTGGTGATTGCAAAAAAATTACCAAAACATATCAGATGAACTGGAAATAATATTCTGCACATTATGAACATTTTTAAAAACAGGGGAGAAGTCATTTTATCTCCGCTCCAATAAATTTCCTTTTTGTTGCATAATGAAAAGAATATTCTGAAAAAGCAAATAATGCATGGAAAATATGATATGCATATGTATGATCTATTAACATCCTAAATTAGGAAAACTGGGATGTTACAAACCTACCCCCTTAAGATGAATCTCGCCCTCGAGATTCGGGCTGGCTAGCAAATAGGTGTGGGTGATCCTGCCTGAGATCATCCTCTCGTTCCCAAGTAGCTTCCTCCTCTGTGTGATGATCCCACTGAACCTTGCATAACTTGATTGTCTTGGTGCGAGTAACTCTCTGTGCTGTCTCCAGAATCTTGACAGGCTTCTCCTCATATGTCAAATCACTCTCCAACTGAATTGCCTCAAGTGGCACTGTGTCCCTCAATGGAACATCCATCATCTCTGCATGGCACTTCTTCAACTGAGATACATGAAACACATTATGAACTCCTGACAAGGATTCTGGCAACTCCATCTGATAAGCTACCTCTCCTCTACGCTCCAAGATCTTGTAAGGTCCCACAAAACGTGGTGCTAACTTACCCTTGATTCCAAACCTCTTAATTCCATGAAGTGGTGAAACTCTAAGGTATGCACGGTCTCCTACCTCATATGTCACCTCCTTACGTTTTGCATCAACATAACTCTTCTGCCTGGACTGTGCTATCTTCAGCCTGTCACGAATCAACTTGACCTTCTCCTCAGCATCTCTGATCAAGTCTGGTCCAAAGAATTGACGTTCTCCAACCTCATCCCACATCAACGGTGTCCTTCACTTCCTACCATACAATACCTCAAATGGTGCCATCTTCAGACTAGCCTGGTAACTGTTATTATATGAGAACTCTGCATAAGGTAAATTATCATCCCAACTGGACCCATAGTCCAAAGCACAAGCTCTCAACATATCCTCCAAAATCTGATTTACCCTCTCTGTCTGCCCATGTGTCTGTGGATGGAAAGCTGTACTGAACTCCATCCTGATGCCCAAGGATTCATGCAACTGACGCCAAAATTTGGATGTGAAATGAGTACCTCTATCATACACTACCTTCCTTGGAACTCCATGCATACAAACAATTTTAGACATATAAATTTTTGCTAGCTGAGCACAGGTATAAGTAGTCTTTACCGGGATGAAGTGAGCAACTTTAGTCAGACGATCAACACCTACCCAAATAGAATCATAACCTGATCGAGTCCTGGGTAGACCTGTAATGAAATCCATACCAATCTCATCCCACTTCCAATCAGGTATAGGCAATGGTTGTAACAAACCTGCTGGTCTCTGCTATTCCGCCTTAACTCTTTGGCATACATCACATGTTGCAATATACCCAGCAATTTCCCTCTTTAGGCTAGGCCACCAAACTCTTTCCCTCAAATCCAAATACATCTCAGTATTACCTAGGTGAACAGAATAAGGTGAATCATGTGCCTCCTGAAGAATCAACTTCCTGATATCTGCATCTTGAGGTACACAAATACGCTTCTCAAACCATATGGCTCCATGTTCATCCTCACGGAAACCTTCTGCCTTACCTTTAACCATATTCTCTTTTATCTCAGAAATCTCCTTATCATTCTTTTGAGCTTCTCTGATCCTGTCAAGCAAAGTAGGCTTTACCTCAAGTGTTGTTAAATATCCCTTAGGAACCATCTCCAACCTGAGATTCCTGAATTGTTCACATAACTCGGGTGGCATATCATCAATATTAATTGCATTAGCATGGCTCCTACGACTCAATTCATCAGCAACAACATTAGCCTTACCAGGATGATACTGCACATTCAAATCATAATCCTTAATAAGCTCCAACCATCTCCTCTGCCTGAGGTTCAAATCCTTTTGAGTAAAAATATACTTCAAGCTCTTATGGTCAGTAAATATATCACAATGATTACCAATAACATATGGCCTCCAAGTTTTCAATGCATGCACAACTGAGGCTAACTCCAAATCATGGGTAGGATAATTGTGCTCATGATTCTTAAGCTGACGTGAAGCATAAGAAACAACTTTACCTTCCTGCATCAAAACACTCCCAAGTCCTTGACGAGAAGCATCACAATATACCTGGAAGTCCTTATGTATGTCTGGCAGAGTTAAAACTGGTGTTGTAACCAAACGCTGCTTCAATTCCTGAAAGCTGGCTTCACATTCATCAGTCCAAACAAACTTCTTCTCCTTCTTCAACAATTCAGTCATACGCTTTGCAATTTTGGAAAAGTTCTCAATAAACCTCCTATAATAACCTGCAAGGCCCAAAAAGCTGCAAATATCTCCAACTGCCATGGGTGTCTCCCACTCTGTAACTGCAGCAACCTTAGATGGATCAACTGCAACTCCATTACTTGACACAACATGTCCAAGGAATGCTACCTCATCCAACCAAAACTCACATTTGCTGAACTTGGCATATAGCTGATGTTCCCTCAGTTTCTCCATTACCAAACGCAGATGCACCTCATGCTCTTGCTTATTCTTGGAGAACACCAATATATCATCAATGAAAACAACCACAAACTTATCCAAGAACTCCATAAACACCTTGTTCATCATATTCATGAAGTATGCAGGGGCGTTAGTCAATCCAAATGACATAACATTATATTCATACAACCCGTACCTCGTAGTAAAAGCAGTCTTTGGAATATCTTGCTCATGAATCTTCAATTGATGATAACCAGAACGAAGTTCAATCTTAGAAAACATAGTACCTCCCTCCAACTAGTCAAATAGATCATTTATCATAGGCAAAGGATACTTATTCTTAATGGTTACCTCATTCAGAGAACGATAATCAACACACATCCTCAAGGTCCCATCCTTCTTCTCCGCAAACAAAACTAGAGCTCCCCAAGGTGATGAACTTGGGCGAATAAATCCTTGTGCCTGCAATTCTCTTATCTGATTCTTCAATTCTTCCAACTCTTGAGGAGGCATTCTATGCGGTCTCTTTGCAATAGGTCCAGTGCCCGGTATTAAATCAATAAGAAACTCAATATCTCTATCTGGTGGCATACCTGGCAACTCCTCTGGAAACACATCTGGATAATCCCTCACAACTGACACCTCTTCTAGGCTACCCCCCTTAAGAGAGTTCACCTGCACCTGATTACACTTATACTTACACACATATTTGATCCTCTTCCCTCCTGGTGCACTGAGAGTGATAGATCGACTGGCACAATCAATACGACCTTTATATAATTGCAACCAATCCATACCCAAAATAATATCCAGACCTTGTGACTTCAATATAATCAAATCCGTAGGAAAATCATGCTTTCCAACATACGAAGTCAACTGATGACAACCAACACCTGCTATCATCTCAGCTCCTGGGGAACTCACTCTAAAAGGCATACTAAGTGTTTTGGTTGGCAATCCATGTTTATCAACAAATACCCTCGAAATAAATGAATGCGATGCACCAGTATCAAAAAGAACAAGCGCGGGTACTGAGTTAATCAAGAACTTACCAATCACTGCATCAGGTTCATTATAGACCTCCTCAACATTAACATGGTTGACATGACCCTTTTGGAAGGGGTTTGGCTTGCTGACTCCTGAATCCCCATTACCGTTCTTGTTCCCTGGACAAGCATTGGAGTAGTGGCCCATCTGCCTACACTTATAGCATTGAACCTGGCTAATATCCCTCTGCACAGGCATACTCTGGTGGCTCTGGTTATTATTCCCTCCATTACCATTACCATTACCATTACCTCTACCATTGCCATTGTTACTCTTGTGCCCATTGTGATGATGGTGGCCATTATGGTTGTGTCCATTCCCTCCATGATGATTATGACCATTACCTCCATGATGATTATGCCCATTACCTCCATTACCATGATATGAAGTGTGTGGCTTCTGTTGTGGTCCTGAATTATACCTGTTATTATTGTTGTACTTCCTCTTGCGATTCTCTATGGCCTGTTGCTTTCCCTCCAGCACAATAGCCTTATCAATCAGGTCCTGGCAATTCCTAAAAGTGGCCACTGTCAACTGAAGGCTCAACTCATCATTAAGGACCTCCAAGAATTTCTCCTGCCTAGCTGCATCAGTGTTAACATCATTAGGAGCATAACATGCAAGACTATTAAATTCCTCCACATACGCATTAACTGTGCGACCTCCCTGGCGCAAACTGCGAAACTCCTTATTTTTCAGACTCATAGCACCAGCAGACACATGTGCAGCACGGAAAGCATCCTGAAACTGAGGCCATGTGATAGTAGCAATGGGATAAGTGACCAAGTAGTTGTCCCACCAAGCTGCAGCAGGACCTTCCAACAAATGTGAGGCAAACCTCACCCTCTCTGCATCAGTGCATCCAACCGTCTCTAGGTTACTATTGACTGCACGGAGCCAGTCATCAGCCACAATAGGTTTAGGGGAACTGGAGAACCTCTAAGGATTCAACCTCAAGAACCTGGTAAGCATATCCACAGGTGGCGGTGGCGCCGGATTGTTGTTGTTATTGTTGTTGTTCTGGTTCTGAGTAAGCAACTAGATCAACTGGGCCTGTCCCTCAATAACCTGTTGTATGTATGGTGGTACTCCATTGCCATTGTTGTCTCCTCCTGCAGTATTGCGTCTAGTATCACGCCTCGGCGACATCTGGTGGGCAAGCATAGATGAGTTATAGATATAATAGGGCCAAAAGCTATGTATATATAAATATATTCTACCCATATGCATAATATGATCAAGCCAACAAAACACAACAACGAATAACACCAACAAACAAACAACAAACAATATGGTAATATTTTTTATATATATATAGTCGAATAATTTCGACACTAAGCAATTTAACAAACAATTACCAATCAAGCAAACAATCTAGTATCTTCATACCACAAAAGTGGACATAATCAGATACACTAACACGATAACGTTGCAATATAAAACAAACATGAATGGTGGTCTCAGCACTAGTTCCTACTTAACTGGTCAAGATACTTGAGGGATTTACTAATAAATAGCAAGAAGTATAACTAGCTGATAAAATAATTTCCACTCCTATGGCTTTTATAATCCATTTTCTAGTGTCACGTCCTACAGTCAACACACTGCTCTGATACCATCTGTAACGACCAAACCTCGAAGGATTTGAGTCTCCGTGCTTACCGTGCTAGTCCCTCGATCAAACTCGCTAGCACACACAGTATAGATGAATACCAGAATAGCAAGTGCATCATTTATTACGTCGTATGATCCCCGGGTACCGAGCTCGAATTCGCCCTATAGTGAGTCGTATTACAATTCACTGGCCGTCGTTTTACAACGTCGTGACTGGGAAAACCCTGGCGTTACCCAACTTAATCGCCTTGCAGCACATCCCCCAGAATATATAAAATAAAACAATCTTCATAGCACTTGGCTAGCTTTATTCAACCAAAACAGCGGAAAGTAGCAAAAAAATAACGATGAGTCCCATCATAGCCCACTGGCGATGTCTGAGTGCAGACTCGCGACCCTAATGGTACCTTACTCTTCGTTCAGAATATCCTGCAACATGAGACATTGCAGCCATATAGGTCAATACTTGGAATGTATTGGCAAGTTACACAGGAGTAATAATATAGTAGACCTACATGTATATGCATAGTATATCAAAAGAAAGGCTTGATGGTTTATTTTGCGAAAGCTGATTTTGTCCTCATAACTACCTAATAGTCAAATTTTTATTTAGTTCTTTTATTACTACAATTAAATGCACAAGGTTGAGTTGGCAAAATCAACTCCAACCTACCCTTATTTTAAGTTGCCCAACAAATTTAAGTGTCACATCTGTCAAGATCATCCAACAACTGTAATGGATAGTCGCTCAAATTTACCCATAACCGGGGGCACGGCTAATCATGATTAGTTTTAATACTCTGCAGAGTTTAGTACGCTTTACCCACTGGACCCAACCCGAAGATTGAGACGAAGTCTTTCAGAAGCAGTCCCCTAGTCCCAACAGGAGGCCCATCCCAACTATTATATCTACATCTGCTGGCACATCTGGGTAAGGGTCCCACAACTGATCAACTAAGCCAGAGCCCATTTAGCCAGTGGTCGCACATGGAAGCTACTAGTCACTAAGTCTGTCTGATCTTTTTGAGCCTGGGCGGCCGTCCACTTACATTCAGAGGGTATAAACCATGATGTTCTTGAAACCACCCTAACAATACCACTTCCGCCCAGAGGTGAATTAAATCCTGAGTTACTACTCAAATTATTATATATATATAATCCTCACATAAGCTCAGTGAATACACGAACCACCCCCGTCTACAAAGCATAGCAACCTACAACTACCATGATTTGCAAAGACGGAAATATAGCTCAACAGCATAACCAAAATATATAGTATTCCTATACATGCATATATTCATAGTGTGATATAACTACGAGCATAGAAAACAATAGGTAAAGGATGGTCAACATGTAACTTGCCTTGGTTCTGATTCAGAATGTCACACTCCTGACAATAGCTCGCGTCGCACTCCGGACAATCTACACGTTTCACACAATTCAACAAATCAATCACCGGAACACGAAAAGATCCAAAACAAAACCAACAGCAAGAAAACCATTTTTGAAACTCAACAACAGCAGCATAACAGCACCTAAATAGCACTACGGTCACAAAGCAAAAAGAAACACCAAAAACCGACAAACGGTTTGAAAGTTATGGCCTACGGAAGATTTGATTCAAACTCGAATAAAATCAAATTTGAAAGGTGCGAACATGTGCAAAGTTGGTACTGTGACAATGTGCTGATTTTTGTGAGAGCATAGGAAAAAGAATTGCCTAAATTGGAGCTATAGACTAAAAGATATAGCTATTTGAAGTTAGAGATGAAATCTGGAAAGAAAACAAAAACAACAGAAATCTCCTGCACAGTTCCTGCGTGTACTGTAGCAAACTGCCACGTGTTCACTCGTGATTGGCCCAGGTGAAACACTACGCGTGCATGCTCACCAGCAACCGAGGACGGCGGCGGCGGTCTCGGGCGTCGGCAGCGGCGCGTCTCCGGCGAAGGTGAAGCGACTGATGGGTGCGGCGGTGAGTAGTGGAGGTGGTGGTGGTGTTCAACGGCGGCGGGGCGTCCTCTACTGACGGCGGCGAGGATGTGAACGGCGGCTGCTCCGGTGCGTCGGTCGAGCTTGTTCCTCCGGCTCCGTTGCGATTCCGGCCAAACAAGAATGTCAGGGAGTCGGCCGGCGTCAGTGTCCGCCTCGGGGTAAGGGACGGGTGCGTGGCGGGGTCCGCTGGCAAAGAGAGAGAGACAGCGGGTCGGGCGCTGGTGCGGGTCAGGCGCGGTTCGGGCGTGGCTGGCTGCTGTGCTTACCGCTTCGTGGTTAGGTGGGTTGCGGGCGACGGGAGCTGGGCCGCGGTGCGGAGCTGCGCTATGTTGTGCTTCCCTTTTTTTGTTTTAAAACAAAAACTACAGCAACAAATAACTAAAAATGAAACAACAGTATAAAAACTAAATAAAAAATACGTAGACACATAGTAAAATCTATACTGCTAATATAAACTACATGAACACTAGTTCCTCACCTAATGCAATTTCAGAAATTCATTTTGATGCAAAAGGCCACACAAACAGTAAAATAACACACAATTAAAATACTTAGAAGATCACAAAAATTACCAGAACATATCAGATGAACTGGAAATAATATTCTGCACATTATGAACATTTTTAAAATAGGGGAGAAGTCATGTTATCTCCACTCCAAATAAATTGCCTTTTGTTGCATAATGATTTGAATATTCTGAAAAAGAAAATAGTGCAATAAAAATATGATATTCATATGAATGATCTATTAACATCCTACATTAGATCAATCTTCAAACATTGCATGATTAGGATCTAATTAAATTGTGGGTTTTGGGAAGTAGATGAGGTAGTACCTATTACCTATTTTATTATCAAACCCTGGGAGTTACTTCTACGTTTGCCTATATTGCTATGCTATGTTAGTAGACGTGGATTGGGTTAGTGTATCCATGACACATGTGAGATTGTTAAATTAATGGTTTATCTAAGGTGGCAACTTAAACACACATCTGGGTGGATTGAGGCACCTGGGTATTCCAGCGATTGCCTATTTTTTTTCTTTTGGACCGCCACCCAGGCTCAAAGGGATCATGAGATTATTCATACTAGAAACTTCCGTGTGCAGCCACAAGCTACTATGGGCTCTAGCATAGTTGACTAAGTCGTGCGAACTCTTACAGTGGTAGACTAGCAGATGTAGGGGATGTAGGTTGGTACGGTCTACCCGATCGTAAGGTGCTAGCGCTTCTGAAAGACTATGTCTCGGTCATCCGTTTCTCAAACACCATGTAGTGCGAGAACCCCAATGGAGGAGACCGAGTCTTGTGGGGAAAAGTGCGCAAACCTCTGCAGAGTGTATAAACTAATCATGGTTAGCCATGTCCCCGGTTATGGACATCTTGAGTATCTAATACTTGGATTATCATGTGAATCTCATCATGTTACTCTAATTAATTTTGTTGGGTTTTAATGATAATGTTTAATTGGGATTGAGAGGGTGTCTACACTCTCAATGTTTAACAACTACCATGATAGTTAAATTTTTTTATTCCTTTGCAGTAGGGAAAAATTGGCTTTACGCAAAATTGTAACCATAGAGCTTTCCACCAGCCAAATATGCATGTAGTAGAGTCTATTTCTTTCATTGCTCTCTATGTGTTATTTTGCCAGCATATTCCATGTGCTGACCCGTTTTGGGCTGCAACGTTCATGCTGCAGACTTTTCAGACGACGAGTAAGGTGCCTTAGGTCGTGGTTCTATACTCAGTGATGCCGTTGGAGTTGATGGACTCACTTATCTTCCAAGCCTTCCGCTGTTATCGTTATTAGATGGCCTTAAGCCATATTTATTGTAATAAGTTCTCTTTTGAGACACTAGTTGTAATAAGTGTGTGATTGCTACTCTTTTATAAATCCTTCAAGTACCGTGCGGTGTCAGCATTACTGATCCAGGGATGACACTGGAGCACAGAGATCGTCTGTTTGTGGTCTGGTCGCTACAAGTAGGAAGAGGAAATTCAAAACCTCCAAATATAATCGATGGAATTTTTCCAATAGAGTTGATACTATGAACTTGAGGTTGTTTCCTCGGAAAGTGTATCGTATGCTCATTACCATTAACATGAAAAGTGACATTGCCTTTGGTGCAATCAATAACAGCCCCTGCAGTATTCAGAAAGGGTCTTCCAAGAATAATAGACATACTATCGTCCTCGGGAATATCAAGAATAACAAAGTCCGTTAAAATAGTAATGTTTGCAACTACAACAGGCACATCTTCACAAATACCGACAGGTATAGCAGTTGATTTATCAGCCATTTGCAAAGATATTTCAGTAGGTGTCAACTTATTCAAATCAAGTCTACGATATAAAGAGAGAGGCATAACACTAACACCGACTCCAAGATCACATAAAGCAGTTTTAACATAATTTCTTTTAATGGAGCATGGTATAGTTGGTACACCGGGGTCTCCAAGTTTCTTTGGTATTCCACCCTTAAAAGTATAATTAGCAAGCATGGTGGAAATTTCAGCTTCCGGTATCTTTCTTTTATTTGTAATGATATCTTTCATGTACTTAGCATAAGGATTGGTTTTGAGCATATCAGTTAATCGCATACGCAAAAAGATAGGTCTAATCATTTCAGCAAAGCGCTCAAAATCCTGGTCATCCTTTTTCTTGGATGGCTTGGGAGGAAAATGCATGGGTTTCTAAACCCAAGGCTCTCTTTCTTTTCCATGTTTCCTAGCAACAAAGTCTTTCTTATCATAACGTTGATTCTTTGATTGTGGATTATCAAGATCAACAGCAGGTTCAATTTCTACATCATTATCATTACTAGGTTGAGCATCATTATGAACATTATTATTGGCATTATCACTAGTTTCAGGTTCATTACCAGATTGAGTTTCAGCATCAGAAATAGAAATATCATTTGGATTCTTAGGTGTTTCAGTAATAGGTTCACTAGAAGCATGCAAAGTCCTATCATTTTTCTTTTTCTTCTTTTTAGAAGAACTAGGTACATCTATATTATTTGTTTGAGAATCTTGCTCAATTCTCTTAGGGTGGCCTTCAGGATACAAAGGTTCCTGAGTCATTCTACCAGTTCTAGTAGCCACCCTAACAACATTATCATTATCTTTACTATTCAATTCATTGAGCAAATCATTTTGAGCTTTAAGTACTTGTTCTACTTGAGTGGTAACCATAGAAGCATGTTTACTAATAAGTTTAAGTTCACCTTTGACATTAGCCATATAATCACCCAAGTGTTCAACCATATTTGAATTGTATTTCAATTGTCTACCAAAATAAGCATTAAAGTCTTCTTGCTTAGCCATAAATTTATCAAACTCATCTAAGCATGGTGTAGCAAATTTAGTAAATGGGATTTCAGCTTTATCATATCTATAGAGAGAATTTACCTTTACTACCTGTGTTGGGTTATCAAGATCATGAGTTTCTTCAATAGGAGAAGGATTTGGATTATATGTTTCTTCAACAGGCGGTAAATTAAGACCATGTATTTCTTCAATAGGAGGTAAATTCTTAACATATTCAGCTTTAATACCTTTTTCTTTCATAGATTTCTTTGCCTCTTGCGTATCTTCAGGACTGAGAAATAGAATACCCCTCTTCTTTGGAGTTGGTTTAGGAATAGGCTCAGGAATTGGCTCCAGAGGTGTCCAATTATTTTCATTTGTTAACATATTGTTTAATAGAATTTCAGCTTCATCCGGTGTTCTTTCCCTGAAAACAGAACCAGCACAACTATCCAGGTAATCTCTGGAGGCATCAGTTAGTCCATTATAAAAGATATCAAGTATTTCATTTTTCTTAAGAGGATGATCAGGCAAAGCAGTAAGTAATTGGAGAAGCCTCCCCCAAGCTTGTGGGAGACTCTCTTCTTCAATTTGCACAAAATTATATATATCCCTTAAAGCAGCTTGTTTCTTATGAGCAGGGAAATATTTAGCAGAGAAGTAATAAATCATATCCTGGGGACTACGCACACAACCAGGATCAAGAGAATTAAACCATATCTTAGCACCACCCTTTAATGAGAACAGAAATATTTTAAGGATATAAAAGTAGCGAGTTCTCTCATCTTTAGTGAACAGGGTAGCTATATCATTTAATTTAGTAAGATGTGCCACAACAGTTTCAGATTCATAGCCATGAAAAGGATCAGAATCAGCCAAAGTAATTATATCAGGATCAACAGAGAATCCATAATCCTTATCAGTAACACAGATAGGTGAAGTAGGAAAAGCAGGGTCAGGTTTCATTCCAGTATTTAGAGATTGCTTACTCATTTAGCTAATAACCTTTTGAGTTCATTTCTATTTTTGCAAGCTAAAATAGCGAAAGAAGCTTCTTGATCAAAAACATAACCCTTAGGAATAACAAGTGATTCTTCATCATCAGTATCATCAGATTCAATATTTTCAATCTCTCTAGCCCTAGCAAGTTGTTCATCAAGGAAATCACTAAGTGGCACAGTAGTATCAGGCATAGAGGTAGTTTCATCATAAGTATCATGCATAGCATAAGTGGCATCATCAATAACATGCGACATATCATAACGAATAGCAGAAGCAGGTGTAGGTGTCGCAATCTTACTCAAAACAAAAGGCGAATCAAGTGCAGAGCTAGATGGCAGTTCCTTACCTCCCCTCGTAGTTGAGGGATAGATCTTGGTTTTTGGATCTCTTAAGTTCTTCATACTGATAAACAGATATATATCCCAAGTGACTCAAAGAATAGAGCTATGCTCCCCGGCAACGGTGCCAGAAAATAGTCTTGATAACCCACAAGTATAGGGGATTGCAAAAGTTTTCGAGGGTAAAGTATTCAACCCAAATTTATTGATTTGACACAAGGGGAGCCAAAGAATACTCTCAAGTATTAGCAGCTGAGTTGTCAATTCAACCACACCTGGAAACTTAATATCTGTAGCAAAGTATTTAGTAGCAAAGTAATATGATAGTAGTGATAACGGTAGCAAAAGGTAACAGTAGTAAAAGTAATGTTTTTGGTATTTTGTAGTGATGATAGCAATAGCAACGGAAAAGTAAAAAAGCAGAGAACAATATATGAAAAGCTCGTAGGCAATGGATCAGTGATGGAGAATTATGCCGGATGCGGTTCATCATGTAACAGTCATAACCTAGGGTGACACAGAACTAGCTCCAGTTCGTTAATGTAATGTAGGCATGTATTCCGAATATAGTCATACATGCTTATGGAAAAGAACTTGCATGACATCTTTTGTCCTACCCTCCCATGGAAGCAGGGTCCTTACGGAAACTAAGGGATATTAAGGCCTCCTTTTAACAAAGAACCGGAACAACGCATTAACACATAGTGCATACATGAACTCCTCAAACTACGGTCATCACCGGTAAGTATCCCGATTATTGTCACTTCGGGGTTAACGGATCATAACACATAATAGGTGACTATAGACTTGCAAGATAGGATCAAGAACACTCATATATTGATGAAAACATAATAGGTTCAGATCTGTAATCATGGCACTCGGGCCCTGGTGACAAGAATTAAGCATAGCAAAGTCATAGCAACATCAATCTCAGAACATAGTGCATACTAGTGATCAAACCCTAACAAAACTAACTCGATTACATGATAGATCCCATACAACCCATCACCGTCCAGCAAGCCTATGATGGAATTACTCACGCACGGCGGTGAGCATCATGAAATTGGTGATGGAGGATGGTTGATGATGATGATGGCGACGGATTCCCCTCTATGGAGCCCCGAACGGACTCCAGATCAGCCCTCCTGAGAGGTTTTAGGGCTTGGCGGCGGCTCCGTATCGTAAAACGTGATGATTTCTTCTCTCTGATTTTTTTCTCCCCGAAACACAATATATGGAGTTGGAGTTGGAATCGGAGAGGCAACAGGGGGCCCACGAGGTAGGGGGCACGCCCTAGGGGGCAGGCGCGCCCCCCACTCTTGTGGAGAGGTGGTGGGCCCCCTGGCCTTCATCTTTTGCAGGTATTTTTCATATTTTCTGAAAAGTTGCTCCGTGAAGTTTCAGGTCATTCCGAGAACGTTTGTTTATGCACATAAATAACACCATGGTAATTCTGCTGAAAACAGCGTCAGTCCGGGTTAGTTCCATTCAAATCATGCAAGTTAGAGTCCAAAACAAGGGCAAAAGTGTTTGGAAAAGTAGATACGTTGGAGACGTATCAATATATTATCAATCTTGGATGTTTTATAATCATTTTATATCATTTTTTGGTACTAACCTATTGACATAGTGCAAGTACCAGTTGCTATTTTTGCATGTTTTTTACATCGCAGAAAATCAG
The DNA here is from genome assembly GCF_003073215.2 of Triticum urartu. Classification (NCBI taxonomy): domain Eukaryota; kingdom Viridiplantae; phylum Streptophyta; class Magnoliopsida; order Poales; family Poaceae; genus Triticum; species Triticum urartu. The sequence continues at coordinate 667,693,134 of NC_053024.1, forward strand.
TACCAAACGGAGTCCAAATGCAGTGAAACTTTATAGAGATTTTTTATGGACCAGAAGACACCTAATGGGCCAAGGCAGCGCCTGGGGGGTGCTCCGAGGAGGCCCAGGCACGCCCTGGTGGGTTGTGCCCACCTCGGGTGCCCCCCTGGCCGCCTCTTTGCTCTATAAATACCCCAATATTCCAGAAACCCTAGGGGAGTCGACGAAAATCAATTTCAGCCGCCGCAGAGTCCAGAACCACCAGATCCAATCTAGACACCGTCACGGATGGGGTTCACCACCTCCATAGGTGCCTCTCCGATGATGCGTGAGTAGTTCTTTGTAGACCTTTAGGTCCTTAGTTAGTAGCTAGATGGCGTCCTCTCTCTCGTTTGATTCTCAATACAATGGTCTCTTGGAGATCCATATGATGTAACTCTTTTTGCGGTGTGTTTGTTGGGAGCGGATGAACTTTGAGTTTATGATCAGATCTATCTTTTTATATCCATGAAAGTATTTGAGTTTCTTTGATCTCTTTTATGCATGATTGCTTATAGCCTCATATTTCTTCTCCGATATTTGGGCTTTGTTTGGCCAACTTGATCTATTTATCTTGCAATGGGAAGAGGTGCTTTGTAGTCGGTTCGATCTTATAGTGCTTGATCCCAGTGATAGAAGGGGAATCGATCGACACATATGTATCGTTGCTGCTAAGGATATAATGATGGGGTCTATCTCTACATAGATAGATCTTGTCTACATCATGTCATCGTTCTTATTGCATTACTCCTTTTCTCCATGAACTTAATACACTAGATGCATGCTGGATAGCGGTCGATGTGTGGAGTAATAGTAGTATATGCAGGCAGGAGTCGGTCTACTATTCTTGGACGTGATGCCTATATAATGATCATTGCCTGGATATCGTCATGAGTATTCGAAGTTCTATAAATTTCCCAACAGTAATTTGTTTACCCACTGTTTGCTATTTTTTCTCGAGAGAAGCCACTAGTGAAACCTACGCCCCCCGGGTCTCTTCCTCATATTATTTGCCTTCGCGATCGATTTTATTTGCCTTTTATTTTCAGATCTACTAAACCAAAAATACAAAAATACCTTGCTGCCATTTATTTTATTTGGCGTTCGATCTATCAATATTCACAACTTTCTCCCATCCACGTGCCAATTTCTGGCGCCGTTACCCGAAAGGGATTGACAACCCCTTTTACATGTCGGGTTGTGAGTATTTGTTATTTGTTTGCAGGTGATGTTTATGTTGTGTTGCTTGGTTCTCCTACTGGTTCGATAACCTTGATTTCACATCTGAGGGAAGTACCTACCGCCACCGTGCTGCATCATCCCTTCCTCTTTGGGGAAATACCGACGTAGCTTCAAGCGACATCAAAAGGAATTTCTGGCGCCGTTGCCGGGGAGGATCTTCAACATATACCAGGTTCCTAATCACAAATCTCATCTCCTCTCAATTTACATTATTTGCCATTTGCCTCTTGTTTTCCTCTCCCCCATTTCACAAAAATTTGTCGTTTTTATTCGCCCCTCTTTTTCGTTCGCCGTTTTCTTGTCGGATCTGTTTTTGAGTGCAATCTTGTTGTGTAGTCATCATGACTGAAGAGAACGCCAAGTTGTGTGATTTCTCAAATACCAACAACTATGATTTTATTGGCACTCCGCTTGCTCCTCCCGCCACTAGTGCGGAGTCTTGTGATATTAATACTGTTTTGCTGAATCTTGCTATGAAAGATCAATTTTCCGATACTCCTAATGAGGATGTCGCGTCCCATCTTAATACCTTCATGGAATTATGCGACATGCAAAAGAAAAAAGATGTGGACAATGATGTTGTGAAGATGAAATTATTTCCGTTTTCTTTGCGTGATTTTGCAAAAATTTGGTTCTCTTCTTTGCCTCACAATAGTATCGATTCTTGGAATATGTGCAAAGATGCTTTTATCACTAAGTATTTTCCGCCCACAAAAATTATTTCCCTTAGAACCCAGATCATGAATTTCAAGAAACTTGAACATGAGCATGTTGCACAATCTTGGGAAAGGATGAAAATTATGCTAAGGAATTGCCCAACTCATGGGTTAAATCTTTGGATGATCATACAAAAATTTTATGCGGGGTTGAATTTTTTTTCTCATAATCTTTTAGATTTCGCCGCTGGTGGTACTTTAATGGAAATTACTTTGGGAGAAGCCACCAAATTTCTTGATAATATTATAGCAAATTATTCACAATGGCATACCAAAAGAGCTCCTACTAGTAAAAAAGTTAATTTGGTTGAAGAAATTTCTTCGTTGAGTGAAAAAGTTGGTGCTCTTATGAAATTGGTTGCTAGTAAAAGTGCTCCTATTAATTTTAATGATATGCCTTTGTCTACCTTGATTGAGAAAAAACTAGTGATGCCGTAGATGTGAATTTTATGTCTCGAAATAATTTCAACAACAATGCTTGTAGAGGTAACTTTAATCCTAGGCCTTTTCCTAGTAATTACTCTAATAATTATGGTAATTCCTATGGAAATCCTTCTTACAATAATAATAGGAACACCTCTGATCTTGAGAATAATATTAAAGAATTTATCAACATGCAAAAAGTTTTCAACACTACCATAGAAGAAAAGTTGAATAAGATTGATGATTTGTCTAGAAGTGTTGATATAATTTCTCATGATGTGGAAAGTCTCAAGATGTAATTTTTTGTGCCTAAGGTAGAAGAATCAATTAAAGCTCTTTACATTTCCATGGATGAAAGTAAGAAAAGAACCTCTATGCTTAGAGGTAAAAGAGAATGTTTAGAAAAAGCATTTTCTAGTGATTACTTTCGCAAAAGTGATGAAGATCTTAAAATGATTGGTGTTTCTTCTTTTGATTCCTTGTTTAGTAAAGTTAAGATTGATGAAAAAGGGACTGGAGAAGAGTCAACTTTAGCTAGAAGGCATCCCGATAATTCGGAGGGTGAAAATCTTGTTGAGAAAATTGATAAAAGTGGGTTTGAAGAGGTCAAAACTTTAGCTAGTGATGTGCCCACTCTTTTGGATTACAAAGACTTCAATTATGATAGTTTCTATTTGATTGATTGTATTTCTTTGTTGCAATCCCTGATAAATTCACCCCATTCTTATGAACAAAATAAAGCTTTTACTAAACATATTGTTGATGCTATGATGAAAGCTCTTGAAGAAAAATTGGAATTAGAAGCTTCAATTCCTAGAAATTTGCATGATGAATGGGAACCTACTATCAAAGTCAAAATTAAAAATTATGAGTGTTTTGCTTTGTGTGACTTGGGTGCTAGTGTTTCTACTATTCCGAAATCTTTATGTGATGTGCTTGGTCTTACCGATATTGAATCATGTTCTTTGAATTTGCACTTCGCGGATTCTACTATTAAAAATCCTATGGGAAGAATTAATGATGTTCTTATTCTGCAAATAGGAATTATGTGCCCATAGATTTTTATTGTTCTTGATAGTGATTGCAATCCGTCTTGTCCAATTATTCTTGGTAGACCATTTTTATGCACTACCGGTGCCGTGATTGATATGAAAGAAGGAAATATTAAGTTCCAATTTCCTTTGAGGAAGGGTATGGAACACTTCCCTAGAACAATAATTAGGCCACCATATGAATCAATCATGAGGGCATCTTATGGATCTTGAACCAGAGATGACAAACATAGATCCTTGCTTTATGCCTAGCTAAGGGCGTAAAACTATAGCGCTTGTTGGGAGGCAACCCAATGAATAAAATTTATTTTTGCTTTTTGCTTCCTGTTTTTGAGTGTTCGCACAATTATGCTACTGTTATGATTGTGTTTTTTATGTTTTAATTAGTGTTTGTGCCAAGTAAAGCCTTTAGGATCTTCTTGGGTGATAGTTGTTTGATCTTGCTGAAAAAACAAAAACTTTTGCACTCACGGAAATAATTCTCATTTTTAACTAGAGACTGATAAAATACCCATCACTTTTGCAGTAGATCAATATATAAATTGCTCAGTTCGTTGATGTCTACTACACAACCTTCTTCTTGTAGACGTTGTTGGGCCTCCAAGTGCAGAGGTTTGTTGGACAGTAGAAAATTTCCCTCAAGTGGATGACCTAAGGTTTACCAATCCGTAGGAGGCGTAGGATGAAGATGGTCTCTCTCAAGAAACCCTGCAACCAAATAACAAAGAGTCTCTTGTGTCCCCAACACACCCAATACAATGGTAAATTGTATAGGTGCACTAGCTCGGCGAAGAGATGGTGATACAAGTGGTATATGGATAGTAGATAAAGGTATTTGTAATCTGAAATTATAAAAACAGCAAGGTAACTAATGATAAAAGTGAGCGTAAACGGTATTGCAATGCGTTGAAACAAGGCCTAGGGTTCATACTTTCACTAGTGCAAGTCCTCTCAACAATAATAACATAATTGGATCACATAACTATCCCTCAACATGCAACAAAGAGTCACTCCAAAGTCACTAATAGCGGAGAACGAACGAAGAGATTATGGTAGGGTACGAAACCACCTCAAAGTTATTCTTTCCAATCAATCCGTTGGGCTATTCCTATAAGTGTCACAAACAGCCCTAGAGTTCGTACTAGAATAACACCTTAAGACACAAATCAACCAAAACCCTAATGTCACCTAGATACTCCAATGTCACCTCAATTATCCGTGGGTATGATTATACGATATGCATCACACAATCTCAGATTCATCTATTCAACCAACACATAGAACCTCAAAGAGTGCCCCAAAGTTTCTACCGGAGAATCACGACGAAAACGTGTGCCAACCCCTATGCATAGGTTCATGGGCGAAACCTGCAAGTTGATCACCAAAACATACATCAAGTGAATCACGTGATATCCCATTGTCACCACAGATATCCACGGCAAGACATACATCAAGTGTTCTCAAATCTTTAAAGACTCAATCCGATAATATAACTTCAAAGGGGAAACTCAATCCATTACAAGAGAGTAGAGGGGGGAAGAAACATCATAGGATCCAAATATAATAGCAAAGCTCGCGATACATCAAGATCGTATCACCTCAAGAACACAAGAGAGAGAGAGAGATCAAACACATAGCTACTGGTACATACCCTCAGCCCCAAGGGAGAACTACTCCCTCCTCGTCATGGAGAGCACCGGGATGATGAAGATGGCCATTGGAGAAGGATCCCCCCTCCGACAGGGTGCCGGAACGGGTCTAGATTGGCTTTCGGTGGCTACGGAGGCTTCTGACGGCAGAACTCCCGATCTATTGTCTGTTCTATACGTTTTAGGGTACGTGAGTATATATGGGTGCAGGAAGTACGTCGGTGGAGCTTCGGGGGCCCCACGAGGCAGGGGGCGCGCCCTAGGGGGGTCGCCCCCCACCCTCGTGAGCACCTCCCTTGGCTCCTGACGTGGGGTCCAAGTCCATCCGGTAGCTTTCCTTCCAAAAATAACTTCTCCAGTTGATTTCGTTCCGTTTCGACTCTGGTTGATATTCCTTTTCTTCGAAACACCGAAATAGGCAAAAAAACAGCAATTCTGGGCTGGGCCTCCCGTTAATAGGTTAGTCCCAAAAATGATATAAAAGCGTATAATAAAGCCCATTATTGCCCGAAACAGTAGATAACATAGCATGGAGCAATCAAAAATTATAGATACGTTGGAGACGTATCAAGCATCCCCAAGCTTAATTCCTGCTCGTCCTCGAGTAGGTAAATGATAAAAACAGAATTTTTTATGTGGAGTGCTACTTGGCATAATTTCAATGTAATTCTTCTTAATTGTGGTATGAATATTCAGATCCGAAAGATTCAAGACAAAAGTTCATATTGACATAAAAATGATAATACTTCAAGCATACTAACTAAGCAATTATGTCTTCTCAAAATAACATGGCCAAAGAAAGTTCATCCCTACAAAATCATATAGTTTAGTCATGCTCCATTTTCGTCACACAAGAATGCTCTCATCATGCACAACCCCGATGACAAGCCAAGCAATTGTTTCATACTTTAGTAATCTCAAACCTATAAACTTTCGCGCAATATATGAGCGCGAGCCATGGACATAGCACTATGGGTGGAATAGAATAATGAGGGGGTTATGTGGAGAAGACAAAAAAGGAGAAAGTCTCACATCAACGAGGCTAATCAATGGGCTATGGAGATGCCCACCGATTGATGTTAATGCAAGGAGTAGGGATTGCCATGCAACGGATGCACTAGAGCTATAAATGTATGAAAGCTCAACAAAAGAAACTAAGTGGGTGTGCACCCAACTTGCTTGCTCACGAAGACCAAGGGCACTTGAGGAGGCGCATTGTTGGAATATACAAGCCAAGTTCTATAATGAAAAATTCCCACTAGTAAATGAAAGTAACAAAACAAGACTCTCTATCATGAAGATCATGGTGCTACTTTGAAGCACAAGTGTGGCAAAGGATAGTAACATTGTCCCTTCTCTCTTTTTCTCTCATTTTTTAAATATTTTTTTGGGCCTTCTCTTTTTTATGGCCTTTCTCTTTTTTTGGGCCTTCTCTTTTTTTATGGCCTTTCTCTTTTTTTTTTCCTCACTTGGGACGATGCTCTAGAAAATGATGATCATCACACTTCTATTTATTTACAACTCAATGATTACAACTCGATACTAGAACAAAGTATGACTCTATATGATTGCCTCTGGCGGTGTACCGGGATGTGTAATGATTCATGAGTGACATGTGATACGTCTCCGTCGTATCTATAATTTTTGATTGTTCCATGCCAATATTATTCAACTTTCATATACTTTTGGCAACTTTTTATACTATTTTTGGGACTAACATATTGATCCAGTGCCCAGTGCCAGTTCCTGTTTGTTGCATGTTTTTTGTTTCGCAGAATATCCATATCAAACGGAGTCCAAACGGAATAAAAACTGACGGAGATTTTTTTTGGAATATATATGATTTCTGGGAAGAAGAATCCACGCGAGATGATGCTCGAGGGGCCCATGAGGTAGGGGGGCGCACCCCTGACCCTCGTGGCCACCCCATAAGGCGGTCGGTGCCCTTCTTTCGCCGCAAGAAAGCTAATTTCCAGATAGAGATCGTGTCAACATTTCAGCCCAATCGGAGTTACGGATCTCCGGTAATATAAGAAACGGTGAAAGGGAAGAATCTGAGAACGCAGAAACAGAGAGAGACAGAGAGACAGATCCAATCTCGGAGGGGCTCTCGCCCCTCCCATGCCATGGAGGCCATGGACCAGAGGGGAAACCCTTCTCCCATCTAGGGAGGAGGTCAAGGAAGAAGAAGAAGGAGGGGGGCTCTCCCCCCTCGCTTCCGGTGGCACCGGAGTGCCACCGGGGGCCATCATCATCACCGCGATCTACACCAACATCTCCATCACCTTCCCCCCTCTATCTACAGCGGTCCACTCTCCCGCAACCCGCTGTGCCCTCTATTTGAACATGGTGCTTTATGCTTCATATTATTATCCAATGATGTGTTGCCATCCTATGATGTCTGAGTAGATTTTCGTTGTCCTATCGGTGGTTGATGAATTGCTACGATTGATTTAATTTGCTTGTGGTTATGTTGCTGTCCTTTGGTGCCCATCATATGATTGCGCGCGTGGATCACACCCTAGGGTTAGTTGTATGTTGATAGGACTATGTATTGGAGGGCAAGAGTGACAGAAGCTTCAACCTAGCATAGAAATTGATGCATACGGGATTGAAGGGGGACCAATATATATTAATGCTATGGTTGGGTTTTACCTTAATGAACATTAGTAGTTGCGGATGCTTGCTAATAGTTCCAATCATAAGTGCATAGAATCCCAAGTCAAGGATGACATGCTAGCAGTGGCCTCTCCCACATAATACTTGCTATCGGTCTAGTAAATTAGTTAATTGCTTAGGGGCAATTTTGCAATTCCTACCACCACTTTTCCACACTCGCTATATTTACTTTATTGTTTCTTTATCTAAACAGCCCCTACTTTTTATTTATGTGCTCTTTATTATCTTGCAAACCTATCCAACAACACCTACAAAGTACTTCTAGTTTCATACTTGTTCTAGGTAAAGCGAACGTCAAGCGTGCGTAGAGTTGTATCGGTGGTTGATATAACTTGAGGGAATATTTGTTCTACCTTTAGCTCCTCGTTGGGTTTGACAATCTTACTTATCGAAAACTGTTGCGATCCCCTATACTTGTGGGTTATCAAGACCTTTTTCTGGCGCCGTTGCCGGGGAGCAATAGTGTGGGGTGAATATTCTCGTGTGTGCTTGTTTGCTTTATCACTAAGTAATTTTTATTTTCTGTTCTTAGTTGTTCTTTATCTTTAGTTATGGATATGGAACACGAAATACCAAAAAAATTAGGTGTACTTTCTGCTCGTGGAGATGGGGAACCTCCTAAAACCCTCGATGCTGGTTATGTGAAAGATATTTTGTACTACTTTGATAATCCCGAGAAAACCCCATTTAATTATGTAACGGGAGTAACGTTGGATCAACGTGAATACTTTAGGGATTATCGTTTGACACAAAAAGGGAAACTATTATGGGATCAAATTTATATATTGAAGTGGTATGCTAGACAACTATGCTCGGAATATGATTATACTTGTTGCTCTAGGATGAATTCTCCACATATCCCCTTTTCATGCATATTTAATGATAATGAAACCTTGGCTTCTTATGCTAGAGGTATATATGATTACTATGATGTGGAACAAATAGAAGAATTTGTTTCTTTTATGGGTGCTTATGAAATTGAATCTATGTTTAAAGAGTTTGATGATATTGATGATGCTTGTTATGGATCTGAAAATTTAGCAATCCTCAAATATTGCTACGAGAATTATGAATAAAATTATGAAATTAATGCACTTATTAAGAAAGTCTCCGCTGTCCAAGAAGAGACTAATATTTTGCAGGAATCTATGGAAGAAGAAGTTGATGACACTGTGAGCTCATTGGATGAAAAAGATGAGGAGGAGAGCGAAGAACAAAAGGAGGAAGAGCGGATTGATCACCCGTGCCCACCTTCTAATGAGAGTAACTCTTCAACTCATACATTGTTTAATTCCCCTTCGTGCTTACCGAAGGATGATTGCTATGATGACTGTTATGATCCCTATGATTCTTTTGAAATATCCCTTTTTGATGATGCTTGCTATGCTTATGGCCAAGATGCCAATATGAATTATGCGTATGGAGATGAACTTGCTATAGTTCCTTATGTTAAACATGAAATTGTTGCTATTGCACCCACACATGATAGTCCTATTATCTTTTTGAATTCTCCAAACTACACTATATCTGAGAATTTTGCTCTTATTAAGGAATATATTGATGGGTTACCTTTTACCATTGCACATGATGATTTTGATGAATATAATATGCATGTGCTTGCTGCTCCTACTTGCAATTATTATGAGAGAGGAACTATATCTCCACCTCTCTATGTTTCCAACATGATAAAATTGCAAGAAACTGTTTATACTATGCATTGGCCTTTACTATGTGTGCATGAATTGTTCTTTTATGACATGCCGATGCATAGGAAGAGAGTTAGACTTCGTCATTGCTTGCTATATGTTTCTTTGTGCTCACTACTAAATTATAAATCATTGTTAATTAAAATTGGTTTTGATATACCTTGGGATCCGGGTGGATTCACTATTTGAGCACTATATGCCTAGCTTAATGGCTTTAAAGAAAGCGCTGCCAGGGAGACAACCCGGAAGTTTTAGATAGTCATTTATTTCTGTTGAGTGCTTTCATATAGTTAAAAAACAATAATAAAGAGGGGAACCCAAAACTTTTCAAAAAGAAAAGTGAAAGTGAGAAAGACAAGCATTGTTGAAGTGGGAGAGCTCCTTGAACTTTGTTCATGCTCACGGCAACTTTGCGAATCTTGATTACAGAAAATTTTCAGAAAAAATAGTTATCCCCTTGTACAATTCCATTGTATTATAAAAATAAGGTGCCAAGGTGTGCCTTTAGGATGTTTACATTTGCTTGATGGTTTGTACGGTGCAGGAAAGAAACTTTGGCTGTAGTGTGCGATTTTACATTTTTAGCTGGAACGTCAAATGGTTCTGATTCTTTTTGCACTGTTTTCCTATACAAATTATTTATTTTTCCTAATTTTGGTAGAATTGTTCAAGTAACATAAGTATGTTGAATGTTCAGATTATTACAGACTGTTCTGTTTTAGACAGATTATGTTTTTGATGCATAGTTTGCTTGTTTTGATGAAACTATCGATTCATATCAGTGGATTAAGCCATGAAAAAGTTATATTACAGTAGACACAATGCAAAAACAAAATATGAATTGGTTTGCAACAGTACTTAGAGTAGTGATTTGCTTTATTATACTAACGGATCTTACCGAGTTTTCTGTTGAAGTTTTGTGTGGATGAAGTGTTCGATGATCGAGAAGGTCTCGATGTGAGAAGAAGGAAGAGAGGCAAGAGCTCAAGCTTGGGGATGCCCGAGGCACCCCAAGTAAATACTCAAGGAGACTCAAGCGTCTAAGCTTGGGGATGCTAGGAAGGCATCCCCTCTTTCTTCAACAAGTATCGGTATGTTTTCGGATTCGTTTCGTTCATGCGATATGTGCAGCCTTGGAGCGTCTTTTGCATTTAGTTTTCATTTTTATTTTATGCACCATGCTGGTATGAGATAGTCCTTGGTTGATTTATAGAATGCTCATTGCACTTCACTTATATCTTTTGAGTATGGCTTTATAGAATGCTTCATGTGCTTCACTTATATCATTTGAAGTTTGGATTGCCTGTTTCTCTTTACATAGACAACCACCATTTGTAGAATGCTCTTTTGCTTCACTTATACTTGTTAGAGCTTGGGCACATCTTTTGTAGAAATAATTAAACTCTCTTGCTTCACTTATATCTATTTAGAGAGATGACAGGAACCGGTCATTCACATGGTTAGTCATAAAATCCTACATAAACTTGTAGATCGCTGAATATGATATGTTTGATTCCTTGCAATAGTTTTGCGATATAAAGATGGTGCTATTAGAGTCATGCTAGTAGAGTAATTTTGAAATTGAGAAATACTTATGTTGAGGTTTGCAAGTCCCGTAGCATGCACGTATGGTGAACCGTTATGTAACGAAGTCGGAGCATGAGGTGTTTATTGATTGTCTTCCTTATGAGTGGCGGTCGGGGACGAGCAATGGTCTTTTCCTACCAATCTATCCCCCTAGGAGCATGCGCGTAGTACTTTGTTTCGATGACTTATAGATTTTTGCAATAAGTATGTGAGTTCTTTATGACTAATGTTGAGTCCATGGATTATACGCACTCTCACCCTTCCACCATTGCTAGCCTCTCTAGTACCGCGCAACTTTCGCCGGTACCTTAAACCCACCATATACCTTCCTCAAAACAGCCACCATACCTACCTATTATGGCATTTCCATAGCCATTCTGAGATATATTGCCATGCAACTTTCCACCGTTCCGTTCATCATGACACATTCATCATTGTCATATTGCTTAGCATGATCATGTAGTTGACATAGTATTTGTGGCAAAGCCACCATTCATAATTCTTTCATACTTGTCACTCTTGATTCATTGCATATCCTGGTACACCGCCAGAGGCATTCATATAGAGTCATATCTTGTTCTAAGTATCGAGTTGTAATTCTTGAGTTGTAAGTAAATAGAAGTGTTATGATCATCATTCAATAGAGCATTGTCCCAAAAAAAAGGCCAAATAAAAAAAGAAAAGCCAAATAAAAAAATAAGAAGGGGCAATGCTACTATTCCCTTTTCCACACTTGTGCTTCAAAGTAGCACCATGTTCTTCATATAGAGAGTCTCTTGAGTTATCACTTTCATATACTAGTGAGAATCTTTCATTATAGAACTTGGCTTGTATATTCCAATGATGGGCTTCCTCAAAATGCCCTAGGTCTTCGTGAGCAAGCGAGTTGGATGCACACCCACTTAGTTTCTTTTTGAGCTTTCATACACTTATAGCTCTAGTGCATCCGTTGCATGGCAATCCCTACTCACTCACATTGATATCTATTGATGGGCATCTCCATAGCCCGTTGATACGCCTAGTTGATGTGAGACTATATTCTCCTTTTTGTCTTCTCCACCATCATATCCCATTCCACCTATAGTGCTATGTCCATGGCTCACGCTCATGTATTGCGTGAAAGTTGAAAAGGTTTGAGAACATCAAAAGTATGAAACAATTGCTTGGCTTGTCATCAGGGTTGTGCATGATTTGAATATTTTGTGTGGTGAAGATGGAGCATAGCCAGACTATATGATTTTGTAGGGATAACTTTCTTTGGCCATGTTATTTTGAAAATACATGATTGCTTTATTAGTATGCTTGAAGTATTATTGTTTTTATGTCAAATGATAGACTATTGCTTTGAATCACTCGTATCTTAATATTCATGCCATGATTAGACATATGATCAAGATTATGCTAGGTAGCATTCCACATCAAAAATTATCTTTTTTATCATTTACCTACTCGAGGACGAGCAGGAATTAAGCTTGGGGATGCTGATACGTCTCCGTCGTATCTATAATTTTTGATTGTTCCATGCCAATATTATTCAACTTTCATATACTTTTGGCAACTTTTTATACTATTTATGGGACTAACATATTGATCCAGTGCCCAGTGCCAGTTCCTGTTTGTTGCATGTTTTTGTTTCGCAGAATATCCATATCAAACGGAGTCCAAATGTAATAAAAACTGACGGAGATTTTTTTGGAATATATATGATTTCTAGGAAGAAGAATCCACGCGAGACGATGCTCGAGGGGCCCATGAGGTAGGGGGGCGCGCCCCTGACCCTCGTGGCCACCCCGTAAGGCGGTTGGTGCCCTTCTTTCGCCGCAAGAAAGCTAATTTCCGGATAGAGATCGTGTCAACATTTCAGCCCAATCGGAGTTACGGATCTCCGGTAATATAAGAAACGGTGAAAGGGAAGAATCTGAGAACGCAGAAACAGAGAGAGATAGATCCAATCTCGGAGGGGTTCTCGCCCCTCCCGTGCCATGGAGGCCATGGACCAGAGGGGAAACCCTTCTCCCATCTAGGGAGGAGGTCAAGGAAGAAGAAGATGGAGGGGGGCTCTCTCCCCCTCGCTTCCGGTGGCACCGGAGTGCCACCGGGGGCCATCATCATCACCGCGATCTACACCAACATCTCCATCATCTTCCCCCCTCTATCTACAGCGGCCCACTCTCCCGCAACCCGCTGTACCCTCTACTTGAACATGGTGCTTTATGCTTCATATTATTATCCAATGATGTGTTGCCATCCTATGATGTCTGAGTAGATTTTCGTTGTCCTATCGGTGGTTGATGAATTGCTATGATTGATTTAATTTGCTTGTGGTTATGTTGCTGTCCTTTGGTGCCCATCATATGATTGCGCGCGTGGATCACACCCTAGGGTTAGTTGTATGTTGATAGGACTATGTATTGGAGGGCAAGAGTGACAGAAGCTTCAACCTAGCATAGAAATTGATGCATACGGGATTGAAGGGGGACCAATATATATTAATGCTATGGTTGGGTTTTACCTTAATGAACATTAGTAGTTGCGGATGCTTTCTAATAGTTCCAATCATAAGTGCATAGAATCCCAAGTCAGGGATGACATGCTAGCAGTGGCCTCTCCCACATAATACTTGCTATCGGTCTAGTAAAGTAGTCAATTGCTTAGGGGCAATTTCACAATTCCTACCACCACTTTTCCACACTCGCTATATTTACTTTATTGTTTCTTTATCTAAACAGCCCCTACTTTTTATTTACGTACTCTTTATTATCTTGCAAAGCTATCCAAGAACACCTACAAAGTACTTCTAGTTTCATACTTGTTCTAGGTAAAGTGAACGTCAAGCGTGCGTAGAGTTGTATCGGTGGTCGATAGAACTTGAGGGAATATTTTTTCTACCTTTAGCTCCTCGTTGGGTTCGACAATCCTACTTATCGAAAACTGTTGCGATCCCCTATACTTGTGGGTTATCAACATGTATGAAAGAATTATGAACGGTGGCTTTGCCACAAATACGATGTCAACTACATGATCATGCAAAGCAATATGACAATGATGAATGTGTCATGATAAACGGAATGATTGAAAGTTGCATGGCAATATATCTCGGAATGACTATGGAAATGCCATAATAGGTAGGTATGGTGGCTGTTTTGAGGAAGATATAAGGAGGTTTATGTGTGAAAGAGAGTATCATATCACGGGGTTTGGATGCACCGGTGAAGTTTGCACCAACTCTCAATGTGAGAAAGGGCAATGCACGGTACCGAAGAGGCTAGCAATGATGGAAGGGTGAGAGTGCGTATAATCCATGGACTCAACATTAGTCATAAAGAACTCACATACTTATTGCAAAAATCTACAATTCATCAAAAACCTCGGTACTACGCGCATGCTCCTAGGGGGATAGATTGGTAGGAAAAGACCATCGCTCGTCCCCGACCACCACTCGTAAGGAGGACAATCAAATAACACCTCATGTTTCAAATTTGTTACACAACGTTTACCATACGTGCATGCTACAGGACTTGCAAACTTCAACACAAGCATTTCTAAATTTCACAACTACCCAACTAGCACGACTTTGATATTATTACCTCAATATCTCAAAACAATCATCAAGCATCAAACTTCTCTTAGTATTCAATACTCTATATGAAAGTTTTTACTATTTTTGGATGCCTAGCATATTAGGATTATTTAAGAAAATTACCATGCTATTTAAAACTCTCAAAATAATATAAGTGAAGCATGATAGTTCATATATTTCTACTAAATAAAACCACCACCATGCTCTAAAAAGATATAAGTGAAGCACTAGAGCAACAACAAACTACTCCGAAAGATATAAGTGAAGATCAATGAGTAGTCGAACAATTATGAAACTATGTGAAGACTCTCTAGCATTTAATAATTTCAGATCTTGGTATTTTCTTCCAACAGCAAGAAAAACAAAATAAAATAAAATGACGCTCCAAGCAAAACACATATCATGTGGCGAATAAAAATATAGCTCCAAGTAAAGTTACCGATGAATGAAGACGAAAGAGGGGATGCCTTCCAGGGCATCCCCAAGCTTAGGCTTTTGGTTGTCCTTGAATATTACCTTGGTGTGCCTTTGGCATCCCCAAGCTTAGGCTCTTGCCACTCCTTATTCCATAGTCAATCGAATCTTTACCCAAAACTTGAAAACTTCACAACACAAAACTTAAAGTAGAAAACTCGTGAGCTCCGTTAGCGAAAGAAAACAAAACACCACTTCAAGGTACTGTAATGAACTCATTCTTTATTTATATTTGTGTTAAACCTAATGTATTCCGAATTCTCTATGGTTTATAAACTATTTTACTAGCCATAGATTCATCAAAATAAGCAAACAACACACAAAAAACGAAATCTGTCAAAAACAGAACAGTCTGTAGTAATCTGTAACTAAAGCAAACTTCTGGAACCCCAAAAATTCTAGAATAAATTGCTGGACCTGATTAATTTATCTATTAATCATCTGCAAAAATAATTAACTAAATATCACTATCCAAATAAAAATGGCAGCAATTCTCATGAGCGCTAAAGTTTCTGTTATTTACAGCATGATCGCAAAGACTTTCCCCAAGTCTTCCCAATTGTTCTACTTGGGACAAACACTAATTAAAACATAAAAACTCAATCATAACAGAGTCTAGATAAATTATTTATTAATAAACAGGAGCAAAAAGCAATGAACAAAAATAAAGTTGGGTTTCCTCCCAACAAGCGCTATCGTTTAACGCCCCTAGCTAGGCATGATGATTTCAATGATGCTCACATAAAAGATAAGTTGTAACATAAAGAGAGCATCATGAAGAATATAATTAGCACATTTAAGTCTAACCCTCTTCCTATGTATATGGATTTTGTGAGCAAACAACTTATGGGAACAATAATCAACTAGCATAGGAAGGCAAAACAAGCATAACTTCAAAACTTTAAGCACATAGAGAGGAAACTTGATATTATTGCAATTCCTACAAGCATATGTTCCTCCCTCATAATAATTTTCAGTAGCATCATGAATGAATTCAACAATATAACCAGCACCTAAAGCATTTTTTTCATGATCTACAAGCATATAAATTTTATTACTCTCCACACAAGCAAAATTCTTCTTATGAATAATAGTGGGAGCAAACTCAACAAAATAATTATCATGTGAGGCATAATCCAATTGTAAACTAAAATCATGATGACAAGTTTCATGGATATCATTTTTATTTATAGCATACAAGTCATCGCAATAATCATCATAGATAGCAACTTTGTTCTCATAATCAATTGGAACCTCTTTCGAAATAGTGGATTCATCACTAAATAAAGTCATGACCTCTCCAAATCCACTTTCATCAATATAATCATCATAAATAAGAGGCGTGCTTTCATCATAATAAATTTTCTCATCAAAACTTGGGGGACAAAAAATATCATCTTCATCAACATAGCTTCCCCAAGCTTGTGGCTTTGCATATCATTAGCATCATGGATATTCAAGGAATTCATACTAACAACATTGCAATCATGCTCATCATTCAAATATTTAGTGCCAAACATTCTAATGCATTCTTCTTGTATCACTTTGGCACAATTTCCTTTCCATCATACTCACGAAAGATATTAAAAAGATAAAGCGTGTGAGACAAACTTAATTCCATTCTTTTTTGTAATTTTCTTTTTATAAACTAGACTAGTGCTAAAACAAGAAACTAAAAGACTCCATTGCAAGATCTAAAGATATATCTTCAAGCACTCACCTCCCCGGCAATGGCGCCAGTAAAGAGCTTGATGTCTACTACACAACCTTCTTCTTGTAGACGTTGTTGGGCCTCCAGGTGCAGAGGTTTGTAGGACAGTAGCAAATTTCCCTCAAGTGGATGACCTAAGGTTTATCAATCCATAGGAGGCGTAGGATGAAGATGGTCTCTCTCAAGCAACCCTGCAACCAAATAACAAAGAGTCTCTTGTGTCCCCAACACACCCAATACAATGGTAAATTGTATAGGTGCACTAGTTCGGCGAAGAGATGGTGATACAAGTGGTATATGGATAGTAGATAAAGGTATTTGTAATCTGAAATTATAAAAACAGCAAGGTAACTAATGATAAATGTGAGCGTAAACGGTATTGCAATGCGTTGAAACAAGGCCTAGGGTTCATACTTTCACTAGTGCAAGTCCTCTCAACAATAATAACATAATTGGATCATATAACTATCCCTCAACATGCAACAAAGAGTCACTCCAAAGTTACTAATAGCGGAGAATGAACGAAGAGATTATGGTAGGGTACGAAACCACCTCAAAGTTATTCTTTCCAATCAATCCGTTGGGCTATTCCTATA
This sequence comes from Triticum urartu, assembly GCF_003073215.2. Lineage (NCBI taxonomy): Eukaryota > Viridiplantae > Streptophyta > Magnoliopsida > Poales > Poaceae > Triticum > Triticum urartu. The sequence goes on from NC_053024.1 coordinate 667,710,567, forward strand.
AGTGTCACAAACAACCCTAGAGTTCATACTAGAATAACACCTTAAGACACAAATCAACCAAAACCCTAATGTCACCTAGATACTCCAATGTCACCTCAAGTATCCGTGGGTATGATTATACGATATGCATCACACAATCTTAGATTCATCTATTCAACCAACACATAGAACCTCAAAGATTTCCCCAAAGTTTCTACCGGAGAATCACGACGAAAATGTGTGCCAACCCCTATGCATAGGTTCATGGGTGGAACTCGCAAGTTGATCACCAAAACATACATCAAGTGAATCACGTGATATCCCATTGTCACCATAGATATCCATGACAAGACATACATCAAGTGTTCTCAAATCTTTAAAGACTCAACCCAATAATATAACTTCAAAGGGGAAACTCAATCCATTACAAGAGAGTAGAGGGGGGAAGAAACATCATAGGATCCAAATATAATAGCAAATCTCGCGGTACATCAAGATCGTATCACCTCAAGAACACGAGAGAGAGAGAGAGATCAAACACATAGCTACTGGTACATACCCTCAGCCCCAAGGGAGAACTACTCCCTCCTCGTCATGGAGAGCACCGGGATGATGAAGATGGCCATCGGAGAAGGATTCCCCCTCCGGCAGGGTGCCGGAACGGGTCTAGATTGGCTTTCAGTGGCTACGGAGGCTTCTGGCGGCGGAACTCCCGATCTATTGTCTATGCTGGAAGTTTTAGGGTACATGAGTATATATGGGTGCAGGAAGTACCTCGGTGGAGCTTCGGGGCCCCACGAGGCAGGGGGCACGCCCTAGGGGGGGGGTGCCCCCACCCTCGTGAGCACCTCCCTTGGCTCCTGACGTGGGGTCTAAGTCCATCCGGTAGCTTTCCTTCCAAAAATAACTTCCCCCGTTGATTTCATTCCGTCTCGACTCCGTTTGATATTCCTTTTCTTCGAAACACTGAAATAGGCAAAAAAACAACAATTCTGGGCTGGGCCTCTGGTTAATAGGTCAGTCCCAAAAATGATATAAAAGTGTATAATAAAGACCATTATTGCCCAAAACAGTAGATAACATAGCATGGAGTAATCAAAAATTATAGATACGTTGGAGACGTATCATTCGTCATATTTTTCAGAATTTTTGGAGTTACATAAGTATTCGAAATAGTCAGATTGCGATAGACTCTTCTGTTTTTGACAGATTCTATTTCTTTGCGTTCTGTGCTTGTTTTGATGGCTCTATGGTTTTCTTTGATGAGTTTTCGCCATAGAAAAGTTGGAATATAGTAGACATAGTGCAAGAAAAAAATATATGAATTGGTTTGATACAGTACTTATAGTAGTGATTTATCTTCTCATACTAACGGATCTCACAAAGGTTTTGTTGAGTTTTGTGTGATTGATGTTTTCAAGTTTTGGGTTATCTTACGATGGATGAAGGAATGAGTTGTAAGAAGAGCCTAAGCTTGGGGATGCCCCGGCATCCCAAGCTATTATCCAAAAGAGAGCAAGCAACTAAGCTTGGGGATGCCCGAGTGGCATCCCCTCTTTCTTCTAACGGCCATCGATATTTTACTCGAAGCTATATTTTTATTCGTCACATACTATGTGTTTTGCTTGGAGCGTCCTGTATGATATGAGACTTTGCTTTTTTTAATTTGTGTTTTAAATCTTGATTCTTTGTTGGACACACCTATTTGAGAGAGCCAAAATTATGTCATGACTTGTTAGAATTGCTCTCTATGCTTCACTTAATTTTTTTATGAGCTATGGACTTGCTCTAGTGCTTCACTTATATCTTTTTGAGCACGGTGTGCTTTAGTATTTTTGAAGAAATGCTCTCTTGCTTCACTTAGATTTATTTGAGAGTTAGTAAAATTTTCAAGAATTCTCTCTTGCTTCACTTAAATTTATTTGAGAGAAAGAAATATTATGCTCATGATCTTCACTTATATTTGTTTGACCTTATCAAAAGCAACATATGAAAATTAGTCCCAAAGTGATAGATATCCAAGAAGGATATAATAAAAACTTTCATGAAGATCATTGGACAAAATAAACTTGATTCTTAGTAATAGTTTTGAGATATGATGATGTGATATGTGAGTTATGTTGATGAGTAGTTATGCTTTAGTAAGAATATTGGTGTTAAGGTTTGTGATTCCCTATGCAAGCACGAAAGTCAAAAATTGTGCAATGAAATTATGTCCTACTTGGGGTGCTTAATGCTTGCTTGCTTATGAGATTATTCGTTTCTTGGTTGGTCGCTTCTCAATCTTTTGCTAGCCTTCATTTTGCACTAAGTATGATCAGTTCTTGTGCATCCAAAAACCTTTAAACCAGTTTTGCCACATGAGTCCACTATATCTACCTATATGCGGTATTATTTTTCCATTCTAAGAAAATTTGTATGTGCCAACTCTAATGTTCAAAATAAATTTCTTTTTTGTGTGCTTGTTTCGCTCGCAGAATGGTGAGGGGTGGCTAATATTTTCCATGCTAGATGTGTTATTCTCATGTTGAGTGTTTATTCACTTCTCATTGCATGAGAGTAAGGCAAAGGTATTAGGGATGTCCAGTCCCGAAATGAAAATGAATTTACTTTATTTTGTCAAATAATAAATTCCTTGGAAAGTGTTGGTATGGAGGGCAACCGTGCATACGGCTAGCCATGGAAAGTGAAAGTATGGTTGAAAAAGGAATAAACTTTATTTTCTGTTTGGGAACCGCGTATGATATATCTAGCATGGAAAGTGTTGGGAACTCTAAGTCGTTTTTGTTGGTGGGAAGGATACACCTCCTAAAATGTTTTTATCTCTAAGTTTTTCGCTTTGAGCTTTGGCACCTCTACAAATATCTACTTTCCTCTGCAAAGGGCCTTTCTTTTACTTTATGAAATTTCTATTTTGAATTTGAGTCTCCATCTTCTCTTATGAAAGCACCAACTAGGAGGCACTATGATCGTACTTGAGCATTGGGTGTAGTTAATATGCGAGTGTGTTTCATGAATGGATCAATGATTGAGCATGATGGGCTAGGGATAGCTTATATTAGCGTTGATATTTCGAAAGACATAGTTGCTTGTTGATATGCTTGAGTATTTAAGTTATCATGTCAAAATTAGACTCTTGCTTTGAACAATATAAAAGTCCAAATGTCCATGCTATAAAGAAAAGAATATGATATGACATGTTAGGCAACATTCCACATAAAAAAGTTAGTTTTTATCACTTACCTACTCGAGGACGAGTAGGAGTTAAGCTTGGGGATGCTGATACATCTCCAACGTATCTATAATTTTTGATTGTTCCATGTTGTTATTCTTGGATGTTTTATAATCATTTTATATCATTTTTGGTACTAACCTATTGACATAGTGCCAAGTGCCAGTTGCTGTTTTTTTGCATGTTTTTAACTCGTAGAAAATCAATACCAAATGGAGTCCAAATGCAGCGAAACATTACAGAGATTTTTTAGGGACCAAAAGACACCTAATGGGCCAAGGCAGCGCCTGGGGAGTGCTTCGAGGAGAGCACAACCCACCAGGGCGCGCCAGGCCTCCTAGCGTGCCCTGGTGGGTTGTGCCCACCTCGGGTGTCCCCCGGACCGCCTCTTTACTCTATAAATACCCCAATATTCCAGAAACCCTAGGGGAGTCGATGAAAATCAATTCCAGCCGCCATAGAGTCCAGAACCACCAGATCCAATCTAGACACCATCACAGATGGGGTTCACCACCTCCATTGGTGCCTCTCCAATGATGTGTGAGTAGTTCTTTGTAGACCTTCGGGTCCGTAGTTAGTAGCTAGATGGATTCCTCTCTCTCATTTGATTCTCAATACAATGGTCTCTTGGAGATCCATATGATGTAACTCTTTTTGCGGTGTGTTTGTTGGGATCGGATGAACATTGAGTGTATGATCAAATCTATCTTTTTATATCCATGAAAGTATTTGAGTTTCTTTGATCTCTTTTATGCATGATTGCTTATAACCTCGTATTTATTCTCCGATATTTGTGTTTTGTTTGGCCAACTTGATCTATTTATCTTGCAATGGGAAGAGGTGCTTTGTAGTGGGTTCGATCTTACAGTGCTTGATCCCAGTGATAGAAGGGGAACCGATCGACATGTATGTATCATTGCTACTAAGGATAAAATGATGGGGTCTATCTCTACATAGATAGATCTTGTCTACATCATGTCATCGTTCTTATTGCATTACTCCGTTTCTCCATGAACTTAATACACTAGATGCATGCTGGATAGCCGTCGATGTGTGGAGTAATAGTAGTAGATGGAGGTAGGAGTCGGTCTACTAATCTTGGACGTGATGCCTATATAATGATCATTGCCTGGATATCGTCATGAATATTTGAAGTTCTATCAATTTCCCAATAGTAATTTGTTTACCCACCGTTTGGTATTTTTCTCGAGAGAAGCCACTAGTGAAACCTATGATCCCCGGGTCTCTTTCTCATATTATTTGCCTTCGCGATCTATTTTATTTGCCTTTTATTTCCAGATCTACTAAACCAAAAATACCTTGCTGCAATTTATTTTATTTGGCATTCGATCTATCAATATTTACAACTTTCTCCCATCCACGTGCCAATTTCTGGCGCCGTTACTCGAAAGGGATTGACAACCCCTTTTACACGTCGGGTTGCGAGTATTTGTTATTTGTGTGCAAGTGTTGTTTACGTTGTGTTGCATGGTTCTCCTAATGGTTCCATAACATTGGTTTTACATCTGAGGGAAATACCTACCGCCGATGTGCTGCATCATCCCTTCCTCTTTGGGGAAATACCGACGTAGCTTCAAGAGACATCAACCACCCGTGCCCCCAATAAGGCTCGGGGGCTACTGGGCTTCAGACTTATCATTTATAAATATTAAAGGGGCACATCGATCCCCTGATCTAGTGTTGCCACCCGACCAGTGGCTCGGGGGCTACTGCATTGCCTATTCAATGCAGAAAAATCAAAGTGCTTAGTGTTCGGCTTGACCGAACTATGGGAAAATGCATCTTCGGATAACAATAGGAACAATCTAGGACCTATCCGACATCAAGCTAATATATTATGGCGACTTCTCGAGACCCTCTCTCAAGGGCCCGTCCGCCGATCACTATCTCCTCTAATGTGCATCTCGGATTTTAGGCCGACAGACACACCTTGAGGGCTACTGGCTATACATCTCGTCAGCAAACAAATTGCACCAATCGGAGAAAAAAATCCGTAAACAATCAGCCCACGGGCGAGGTGGTGCACCACCTCGCATGCAGTTCGGCATAAAGCTCGAATACAAATGATTGGCTCCATAGAGGGAATTTTCGGCATTAAAGCTCGACTAAACTCCTTTGAGTTTTTCGAGCCAAGGTGATCTATGACACCTCGGATATAGTCTGGCATTGGACTTCGGATATAGTCCGGTGTTGGAGCTCGTATATAGTCCGGCGTTGGAGCTCGGATGCAGTCCAGCGTTGGAGCTCGGATGCAAGAGCACACCACCACACGGGAACAACTTCAAACCCGAGGTGTGGCATAAAAAATAACAAGGCATTGATAATGGCCGGAAACATAAAGGTCTCCTCGGATGCCCGACGTGTGCATTATTCGGATTCAGCTCGGCGATCCTCAATCAAAGATGGGAAAGATTTGTTGAACCAGTTTTCAAGACTGGCATCCGAAGATGAAGAACAGTTCCAAAGAACCGAGGAGTGTCTCCAACTTGAAGGCTGGTTCAGGGGGCTACTGACGGTGTCATGGACTAGGGGGTACTCACCACGTCATCTCCCGGCCAGTTGGATCAGGCCGAGGACCCCCATGGCGGTTCATTCATGGGCTACTTTGGGCAGCCCATGCCACATACAAGGATGTTTCCACAAGACTTGGCGCACAAGACGAGGAGTCTCCTAAACCCTAGGCCTCTGGTACATTATATAAACCAAGGCCACGCTAGTCAATAGATGATCTCATATTCATTAGATCAATATCGTGGTAAATGCATGTACTCTGTACTATCCCCCATATGAATACAATCAAAAGCAGGGCGTAGGGTATTATCTCTTTGAGAGAGCTCAAACCTAGGTAAAATCCTGTGTCCTTGTTACCATCGCTCCAAGACGCCTAGCTTAGGACCCCTACTACGAGATATGCCGGATTTAACAATGATAGCGCGCGAAGGTCTGGCTTGAACTTGCCAGGCCAAACGACGCAGCGCAGCTCACGGGTGAAGGCACGGCAGCGCGCTGCACTCACGGGCACGACCCGCGCAAGGGGAGCCTGGTCCTAACGCCCAAGCGCCGCAGCCCCCGGAGCTGCCCTTTCTTGGTGCTGGCATGGCAGCGCGGGGAGAGCATGCACGTCGTACTGTGGCTGCTGCATGACTCGGCAGCTGACCTCGTCGTGTGCCGGTGCCGGCGTTCCGCGAGGTAGGTCGCGCGTCGCGCCTGGGCTCGATATTGGTATTTGATAACCCACAAGTATAGGGGATCGTTAATAGCCTTTTCGATAAATAAGAGTGTCGAACCCAACGAGGAGCTAAAGGTAGAACAAATATTCCCTCGTGTTCTATCGACCACCGATACAACTCTACGCACACTTGACGTTTGTTATACCTAAAAAAAGTATGAAACTATTTGGTAGGTGAAAGGATAAGTTTGCAAGTATAAAACTAGAAGTACTTTGCAAGAATAAAACTATGAGTAAAATGTAAGAAAATAAAAGTAGATAGCTTTTGTCAACAAGAAAGTCATTTGTCCCTAGGTGATCGATAACTAAACCGATGATCATTTTTGCAATTTTATATGAGGGAGAGGCATGAGCTAACATACTTTCTCTACTTGGACCATATGCACTTATGATTGGAACTCCAGCAAGCATCCACAACTACTAAAGATCATTAAGGTCATAAAACCCAACCATAGCATTAAGTATCCAGTCCTCTTTATCCCATACGCAATGAACCCCAAACTCGGGTATGTGCTTCTGCCACTCATGCCACCCACGTAAGCGAACCATTAATGTATTGCAACACCCTACAACGGGGATCCCCCATGTTTGCGTGACACAGAGGCACCATAGGACAACACCAAAATAAAATATACAACTCAAACCAATCACGATCATCTATCAACCCACAGGACAAAACGGATCAACTCAAACATCATAAGATAGCAATAGATCATTGGGAAATAATATATAGCTTTGAGCACAATGTTTAAGTAGAGATTACAGCAGGGAGAAGAGGCACTACACCGCTGCATAGAGGGGGATTAAGTTGGTGTTGACGGTAGCAAGATTGTTGATGTAGATCGCCGTCACGATCCTTGCCCCGGTGGTGCTCCGGCGCCACCGGGGGAGAGGGGGAGAGAGCCCCCCTCTTTCGTCTTCTTCTTCCTTGGCCTCCCCCCTAGATGGGAGGAGAGTTCCTCCTCTAGTCCATGGCCTCCATGGCAGCGGAGGGGCAGGAGCCCCGCCGAGATTGGATCTCCCCTTCTATTCTCTTCTGTTTCGTGTTCCTGTTTTCTGGCCGAAAACCGTTTCCTTTATTCCCGGAGATCCGTAACTCCAATTGCGCTGAGATTTTAACATGATTTTTTCTGGGTATAAGCTTCCTTGAGCCCGAAGTAGAGCCAACCGACTTACAGGGAGGGTACAACCCACCACCACGCGCCTGGGCTGCTTGGCGCGCCAAGGTGTCTTGTGGTGGCTATGGGCCCCTGTTTGCGTTGATTCCAACTCCCAAAAATCACATATATTCCAAAATAATTCTCCTTAAATTTTTTATCGCGTTTGGACTTCGTTTGATATGGAATCCTACGAAGCAAAAAACATGCAAAAAACAGGAACTGACACTGGGCACTGGATTAATAGGTTAGTCCAATAAATCATATAAATTGTTGCCAAAAGTATGTAAAAGTTGTATAATATTGGCATGGAACAATCAAAAATTATAGGTACGACGGAGACGTATCAGCATCCCCAACTTAATTCCTGCTCGTCTTCGAGTAGGTAAATGATAAAAAAGATATTTTTGATGTGTAATGCTACCTAGCATAATCTTGATCATATACCTAATCATGGCATGAATATTAAGACACGAGTGATTCACAGTAATAGTCTATAATTTGGCATAAAGACATCAATACTGATGCATCCCAACAAACAACCATGTCTTTCAAAATATGAACGCTAAAGAAAGCTATCCTTACAAAATCATATAGTCTTGTCATGCTCTGCCTTCTTAACACAAAGTATTTATCATGCACAACCCCAATGACAAGCCGAGCAATTGGTTCATACTTTTTAACGCGCTTCAGCTTTTTCAACCCTCATGCAATACATGAGCGCAAGCCATGGATATAGCACTACGGGTGGAATAGAGTATGATGACAGGGGTAAACATAAAGAAGACAAAAAAGTAAGAAAGTCTCACATCGATGGGGCTATCCAACAGGCTATGGAGATGCCCATCAATTTATATCAATGCGAGGAGTAGGGATTGCCATGCAACGAATGCACTAAGAGCTGTAAGTGTATGAAAGCTCAACATAAAAACTAAATGGGTGTGCATCTAACTCTATAATGAAAAATTCCCACTAGTATATGAAAGTGAAAACATAAGAGACTCTCTATATGAAAAACATGGTGCTACGTTGAAGCAAGTGTGGAATTAGCATGCCCCTTCTCTTCCTTCTTTCTTTCATTATTTCTTTTTTTCTTTTTTCTTTGTTTTTCTTTTGGTCTGGAGTCTCATCCCGACTTGTGGGGGAATCATAGTCTCCATCATCCATTCCTCACTGGGACAATGCTCTAATAATGAAAATTGATGATCATCACACTTCTATTTACTTACAACTCAATACCGATAACAAAATATGACTCTATGTGAATGCCTCTGGCAATGTACCAGGATGTGCAATGATCTAGCGTAACAACGATATCAAAAAACGGACAAGCCATGGAAATATCATGCTAGATTAATTACAATCATGTAAAGCAATATGACAATGAATGCTCAAGTCATCAAAAATAGAAGCGATGGAAGTTGCATGGCAATATATCTCGAAATGGCTATGGAATGGCCATAATAGGTAGGTAAGGTGGCTGTTTTGAGGAAGATATAATAAGGCTTATGTGTGATAGAGCATATCATATCACGGGGTTTGGATGCACCGACGAAGTTTGCACCGACTCTCGAGGTGAGAAAGGACAATGCACGGTACCGTAGAGGATAGCAAATTGTGGAAAGGTAAGATGTGACGCCCCCGATTTGACCGTACACTAATCATGCACGCAAATGTGTATGATCAAGATCGAGGACTCACGGGAAGATATCACAACACAACTCTACAAATAAAATAAGTCATACAAGCATCATATTACAAGCCAGGGGCCTCGAGGGCTCGAATACAAGAGCTCGATCATAGACGAGTCAGCAGAAGCAACAATATCTGAGTACAGACATAAGTTAAACAAGTTTGCCTTAAGAAGGCTAGCACAAACTGGGATACAGATCGAAAGAGGCGCAGGCCTCCTGCCTGGGATCCTCCTAACTACTCCTGGTCATCGTCAGCGGGCATCACGTAGTAGTGGGCCCCTCCGGTGTAGTAGGAGTCGTCGTCGACGGTGGCGTCTGGATCCTGGGCTCCAACATCTGGTTGCGACAACCAGGTAGAAGGGATAGGGGGAAAAAGAGGGAGAAAGCAACCGTGAGTACTCATCCAAAGTACTCGCAAGCAAGGAGCTACACTACATATGCATGGGTACATGTGTAAAGGCCATATTGGTGGACTGAACTGCAGAAAGCCAGAATAAGAGGGGGATAGCTAATCCTTTCGAAGACTACGCTTCTGGCAGCCTCCGTCTTGCAGCATGTAGAAGAGAGTAGCCTGAAGACCTCCAAGTAGCATCGCATAGCATAACCCTAACCGATGATCCTCCCCTCGTCGCCCTGTGAGAGAGCAACCACCGGTTGTATCTGGCACTTGGAAGGGTGTGTTTATTAAGTATCCGGTTCTAGTTGTCATAAGGTCAAGGTACAACTCCAAATCGTCCTGTTACCGAAGATCACAGCTATTCGAATAGATTAACTTCCTTGCAGGGGTGCACCACATACCCCAACACGCTTGATCCCATTTGGCCAGACACACTTTCCGGGGTCATGCCCGGCCGCGAAAGATCAACACGTTGCAGCCCCACCTAGGCACAACAGAGAGGTCAGCACGCCGGTCTAAACCTAAGCGCACAGGGGTCTGGTCCATCGCCCTTAGCACACCTGCACGTTGCGAACGCGGCGGGAAGCAGAACTAGCCCCCTTAATACAAGAGCAGGCTTACATTCCAATCCGGCGCGCGCCACTCAGTCGCTGACGTCACGAAGGCTTCGGCTGATACCACGACGCCGGGATACCCATAACTACTCCCGCGTAGATGGTTAGTGCGTATAGACCAAATGGCCAGACTCAGATCAAATACCTAGATCTCATTAAGCGTGTTAAGTATCCGCGAACGCCGACCAGGGCCAGGCCCACCTCTCTCCTAGGTGGTCTGAACCTGCCCTGTCGCTCCGCCTCAAAGTTCCACTCGCGGGTGCTCCTACGAGCCGACCCGTCTTTAATCGCCACATGTATCAAGTATAAAGTACATAGTATAAACCCGCGATCACCTCCCGAGTGATCACGGCCCGATAGTATAGCACAGCAGACGGACAAGAAGGTAGGGCCATAGATGGAAATACTAGCATCCTATACTAAGCAAGTAGGATTGCAGGTAAAGGTATCAACAGTAGTAACAAGGACAGGCTATGCATCAGGATAGGAATAACGAAAGCAGTAACATGCTACACTACTCTAATGCAAGCAGTATAGAGGAGAGTAGGCGATATCTGGTGATCAAGGGGGGGGGCTTGCCTGGTTGCTCTGGCAAGAGAGAGGGGTCGTCAAAACCATAGTCGTACTGGGTAGCAGCGGCGTCGGTCTCGGTGTCTAGCGAGAGAAGAGGGGGAAGAAACAATAAATATAATGCAAGCAGTATACATAGTGATGCATGATATGACAAGTAACGGCGTTAGAGGTGCCCTAACGCGGTAGTAGGTGATACCGGTGAAGGGGGATGACATCCAGGAAAGTACCCCCGGTGTTTCGCGTTTTTGGACCGGTGAACCAGAGGGGGAAAGTTGCGTGTTCTCTATGCTAGGGATGTGTGGTGGATAAACGAGCTGCGTATCCGGATTCGTCTCATCGTTCTGAGCAACTTTCATGTATAAAGTTTTTTCATCCAAGCTACGGTTTATTTTATATTAATTTTAAAAGGATTTTATCATTTTCTAGAATTAACAGAATTAATTTAATCCTAAAATGCATTTATGACGTCAGCATGATGTGAGCATGACATCAGCAATCAAATGTGGACTTTGACTAGTCAACAGACCTGTGGTCCCACATGTCATTCACTTAGACTAACTAATCCCGTGTAATTAGTTTAACTAAATAGATTAATTAAGTTAAGCTAATTAATCTAAGTTAATTAATTGATTAATTAAATTTATTTATTTATTTATTTTAAATTCCTTTTTTTTCTTTTTCTTTTGTTTTTGTTTCAGCGGGTGGGGCCCCTAGCCAGTGGCTCTGGTGAGCCATAGTTGGCGCGGGCGTCGGGCACATGCGCCTTGGCATGGCCGAACCCGACTGAGCGCTGCGGTGCGCCGGGGGCCACGGCGCTGGCTAGGAGGCCGGAGCGGCGGCCGTGGGGGCGAGGGGCGGCGCAGGGACACGTCGGCGGTGGCCGGCGAGCAGTTGCAGGGTGGAGCTGGCGGTGAGAGAGGGCCAGCAGCGGGCGCGGCTGGAGACTACGCGCGTGTGGGGGGTGGGGAGCTCGGGCGAACAGGGGCATGGCCGGCGCGGGGTAGCGAGCAGTGCGAGGCTGCACGGCGAGGGCGAGGCGGCATCAGTGGGGCACGCGGGCGAGCAGGGAGGAGGGGCACCGAGCGCTGGGCGCGAGTGGGCCGCACGCGTGCACCGCGAGGAGGCCGGGGCGCGCAAAGACGCGGACGCGGCGTGCGTGTAGAGGGGCGCGGAGGACCATGGCGAGGCGCAGGGCCGAGCGCGGTCGGCGCACGGTGGACGGCGCCGGCGACAGAGAACGAGGGGAGAGAGGGAGGACGGGGCTCACCGAGCCCTGTAGTTGAGCAAAGCCGGCTCAAGGAGGAGTCGGGGCTGGCGCGACGGGGCGGAGAAGTTCCAGGCGACGAGCAGCGACGGCAGGGTGGTCCGGCGACGATGAGGCCTTCGGGCGATGGCGCATCCAGATCGGAGAAGAGGGGGAGGCGAGGCGGTCCGGTGATGGGCGGCGGGGCGGCGCGCACGGGGTCGAGGGGCGAGGGGATCGGGATCCCGATCCAGATCCAGAACGACGAGGGGGAGTGGGGGCGAGTGGGTGGGGGGGGGGGGGGGGTTTTGGGGCAGGGGGGGGATAAGGGCACGGTGCGGTGGGCCGGCCTGGCGGCCCGGTGGGTAGAGGCCCTAGGGGGGCGCGGTGGCCAGCTGGGCAATTCGGCCCAGTTGATGGGGGGCTTGCTCTTTTTTTTATCTATTTGCATTTCTGCTTTTAAACCTTTTAAACTATTTAGACATTTTATAAAAATGTGTTTGCTGCCCCATAATTACCTGTGTAATATTTGGCAACCACCGAACATTTTTGTTTCAATTTTTGAAAACTTTTATTGCCGACATTAATTTTAATTTTAAATTTGAAGTTGACGCGGTTTGAACTAACGGGCGTTTAGCAACAGTAATCGGGATGACATGGCATGATTAGCGTGGGATTTCTGTAGCAAGATTATCCGGGCGTTACATAAGAGTGCGTACAATCCATGGACTCACATTAGTCATAAAGAACTCATATAGTTATGGCAAAAGTTTATTAGCCCTCGAAGCAAACTAGTACTATGCATGCCCCTAGGGGGATAGATTTTTGGGGAAAGTAGCATGAAATTTCAAAAAAATCCTATGATCACGGAAGATCTATCTACGAGATGCATAGCAACGAGAGGGGGAGCACTACAAAAAAAGACACATCCGTGACATTTTGGGCCGAACGATTTTTTTCTGTCATACGTATGACACTTCTATGACGATAATTGTGACAAAACCCAGTATCATCATTGATGTGGTGGGCTCCTACTTCTATGACAAAAAATCATGACAGAAAATGGGCTTCTCGTCCTGGGCGGGCCGGAGACGCAGCTGCATGACATTCTTTGGGCCGTCCATGACGGAAAAAACCGTGGTAGAAGCGAGGGGGAGGAAAATTTTGGGGAGTTCCCGGTTACGGTGGGAGGTCGGGGGCCGAGCGATGCGCGTTTCTCTCATACACGTACGCGCGTGTGTGCGAGGCGTTGGCTCTAACTGAACCCGAGCGAGGCGTTGGGCTCTAACTGAACCCGAGTGATTGCACTGTAGGCTACGCGTTACTGAACCCGAGCGATCGATCGATGGTTCTTAACTGAACCCGATCGAGCGATTCCTTCGCTACTGCTGCTAACTGAAGCCGATCGATGGGATGAATAGTGAGCGTTGCGGGGGGAGGGGGGGTTGGATGAACAGTGAGCGGTGGCATTGCCTCTGGATGAACAGGACCCCGTGGTGTGGTGGAGGGCTGGATGAACAGTAGACGGTGGAGGGGTGGATGAACAGGACCCCGTGGTGTGGAGGGCTGGATGAACAGTAGACGGTGGAGGGGTGGTTGAATAGGACCCCGTGGTGTGGAGGGCTGGATGAACAGTACACGATGGAGGGGTGCCCGTGGAGGGGTGGTTGAATAGGACCCCGTGGTGTGGAGGGCTGGATGAACAGTAGACAGTGGAGGGGTGGTTGAACAGTAGCCGGTGGAGTAGCGCGCGGTGGAGGCTGGATGAATAGGAGCCCTTGGAGGCTGGATGAACAGGAGCCCGTGGAGGCTGGAGGAGGTCGACGGTGGAGATGAACAGTATCCCGTGGAGTCCCGTTTTGCGGTACGCCACACCCCTCCCGATGAACAGGACCCCCGTTTCGACCGTAGCGCTCCAACACAAGTCCGTTTCCTCCGTTTTGCGGTACGCCACACCCCTCCCGATCAACAAGACCCCCGTTTCGACCGTAGGAGGTCTATTTCCTCTGTTTTGCGGTACGCTAGACCCCTCCCGATGAACATGATTCCGTTTCGAACGTGGCCAGTCGAACACAAGGCCGTTTCCTCCGTTCTGCGGTACGCCAGGCCTTGTTTCCATTGCCTGTTCCGTCCAAGCCCTCCCGATGAACACGATGCATTCCGTTGCCTCCCCATGAACACGACACATTCCGTTGCCTCCCCATGAACACGACACATTCCGTTGCCTCCCCATGAACACGACGACGACGTTGTTTCTCTGTTCTGACCCAGCCATGTACACGAGCCCTGGCCGTACGTATGCGCGAGTAGGCATTCGAGACCCCGCCCGTATGTACACATACGTGGCTGTATTTTCTTTCTTGCACCCTGGCTGCTGTACCTACATGTACATGCTACATGCGCGCCTCTACTACAACCCGTGCACGCCTCTACATCCACCAGTATATATGTATGTACACGTTCGCAACCAGAATGACAACGCTATGTATGCTTTGACCAGGTGGGTCCCGACTGTCAGGCACTTCCTTGCATGCGAAGATGTAGCTGGTGGGTCCCGGCAGTCAGGGGGGCGAAATACGGTGGCCCGTCCGGTGGGTCCCCACTGTCAGGTGGAGGAATAATTATTTAGCACGTAATAAGGAGGCACTTCCTTATTGCGGCCGTGGACCCAGCTGTCAGCCTCTCCACGTACAGTCGACGTCCGATGGAAGCCGTTCCTTGACCACGTTGACCACGCCGCGCCGAGAGCACCAGGGCGGTGGACGACGGTGAGGCCTAGGAAGGGGACGACGCTGAAAGTGCAACTATCCCTAGGTGGTTTTGGTAATTCATAACAACATATAGCTCATTGAGCTAATGCTATTCCAAGATGATTATTTCAGGAAAGCTCAATGATTGGCATGGCATGGATGTGAAAGTGGAACCCTCAAAATGCTAAGGACAAAGGATTGGCTCAAGCTCAAAAGCTCAAGACTCTTCATTTTATATTTTAGTGATCCAAGATCACATTGAGTCCATAGGAAAAGCCAATACTATCAAGGAGGGATGAGGTGTTGCTTAATGAGCCTCTTGCTTCATGAGCTTAATGATATGCTCCAAAACCCTCAACTACTTTCCCATATCCACATCTGACCTAAACTCTAAGCCAAACTCGGTCCTACTGATTTTTCCTATCCGGCGCCACCCAGTTTCAATTGTCATTAGCCACTGCCAAACCCTAGCAATTCGGTCCTACCGATAAGGTTCTCGGTCCCACCGAGATGGGGTTGCAAACTCTCTGTTTCCCTTTCGTAACTTTTCGGTCCCACCGAAAGAGCGAATCGGTCCCACCGAGATTGCAATGTAAACTCAGTGTTTCCCCTTTGTAACTTTTCGGTCTCACCGAGTTTCACTCGGTCTCACCGAAAGAGCAAATCGGTCCCACCGAGTGTAATCGGTCTCACCGAGATTACGTTCTGCCCAAACCCTAACCGAATCGGTCCTACCGAGTTGCATGTCAGTCCCACCGAAATTCCTAATGGTCACTAGGTTTACATTTTCGGTCAGACCGAGTTTATTTATTCGGTCCCACCGAGATCGGAAAACTGTGTAACGGTTGGATTTTGTGTGGAGGCTATATATACACCTCCACCTCTTTCTCATTCAGTGAGAGAGCCATCAGAACACACACATCATTCCTACTCATATGTTCTGAGAGAGAACCACCTACTCATGTGTTGAGATCAAGACATTCCATTCCTACCATATGAATCTTGATCTCTAGCCTTCCCAAGTTGCTTTCCACTCAAATCTTCTTTCCACCAAATCCAAATCCTATGAGAGAGAGCTGAGTGTTGGGGAGACTATCATTTGAAGCACAAGAGCAAGGAGTTCATTACCTACACACCATTTGTTACTTCTTGGAGAGTGGTGTCTCCTAGATTGGCTAGGTGTCACTTGGGAGCCTCCGACAAGATTGTGGAGTTGAACCAAGGAGTTTGTAAGGGCAAGGAGATCGCCTACTTCGTGAAGATCTACCGCTAGTGAGGCAAGTCCTTCGTGGGCGTTGGCCATGGTGGGATAGACAAGGTTGCTTCTTCGTGGACCCTTTGTGGGTGGGAGCCCTCCGTGGACTCACGCAACCGTTGCCCTTGGGTGGAGCCCTGTGTGGACTCGCGCAACCGTTACCCTTCGTGGGTTGAAGTCTCCATCAATGTGGATGTAGGATAGCACCACCTATCCGAACCATGGGAAAAACATCCGTGTTTCCAATAGCGTTTGAATTCTCCAAACCCTTCCCTTTATATTCTTGCAAGTTGCATGCTTTACTTTCCGCTGCCAATATACTCTTTGGATGCTTGCTTGAATTATGTGATGATTGCTTGACTTGTCCTAAAATAGCTAAAATCTGCCAAGAACTAAAATTGGGAAAAGGTTAAGTTTTTATTTGGTCAAGTAGTCTAATCACCCCCCCCCTCTAGACATACTTTCGATCCCACAAGTGGTATCAGAGCTTTGGTCTCCATTTGCTTGATCTCCATAGCTTTTGGTGGTCATAGCCTTGGTTTCACAACCTAGGAGAGTATGGCGTCTAGCGAGGGAAATTATCACCGTAGAGGTCCTTACTTTGATGGAACTAATTTTGCTAGTTGGAAGCATAAAATGAAAATGCATATTCTTGGACATAACCCCGCCGTTTGGGCTATTGTGTGTGTTGGTTTGCAAGGTGACTTCTTTGATGGGAAAGAGCCAAACCGTGAAGCTACCGCGGATGAGTTGAAGATGTTGCAATACAATGATCAAGCTTGTGATATTCTCTTCAACGGATTGTGCCCCGAAGAATTCAACAAAATCAGCCGCCTTGAGAATGCAAAGGAAATTTGGGACACTTTGATTGATATGCACGAAGGTACCGACTCCGTCAAGGAATCCAAGTTGGATGTGCTTCAAAGCCAACTTGACAAGTTCAAGATGAAGGATGGTGAAGGTGTCGCTGAAATGTACTCTAGGCTTGATCTCATCACAAATGAGATTGCCGGCTTAGGAAGTGAAGAGATGACCGATAAATTCATCATCTAGAAGATCCTAAGAGCCTTGGATGGAAAATATGATACCGTGTGCACATTGATCCAAATGATGCCCAATTACAAAGATCTCAAGCCAACAGAAGTGATTGGAAGAATTGTTGCTCATGAGATGTCACTTAAGGATAAATAGGAACTTCACAACAAATCAAGTGGTGCCTACAAAGCCTCATGTGAAGCCCCTACATCATCAAGTGAGAAACAAGACTTCAATGAAGAATTGAGCTTAATGGTGAAGAACTTCAACAAGTTCTACAAGAATAGAAGCAAAGATAGAAGCTCCAAATCAAGGTCCTACAATGACAAAAGATCTTCTAGTCGAGAGCGAAACTGTTACAATTGTGGAAGACCCGGACACTATTCCAATGAGTGTACGGCTCCCTACAAGAAAAGAGAAGATTCTCCAAGAAGAAGAAGCAAAGGATCACCGCCAAGAGAGAGAAGGAGTAGAGATGATCGTTATGAACGAAGATACTCACGGAGAAGCAAGGATTCGGAAAGGAAGGAAAAATCATCAAGGAGCCATACAAGACGAAGACATCAAGCTCATGTTGGTGAATGGGTATCCGGCTCCGACTCCGGCAGCCACTCCGAGAGAAGTTATCACTCCGACTCCGAAGATACTCAAGATGAAGGTGTTGCCGGTCTAGCACTTGTGTCATCCAACTCCTACGACATATTTGACTCACCAAATGAAGGAATTGGAAGATGCTTCATGGCCAAAGGTCCTAAGGTAACACACCCCGAGTATGTTGATTTCAATAGTGATGAAGATGACTTGTTTGGTGATGACTTGCTTGGTGACAACTCTAGTGATGAATACTATGATGAAAGACCATTTAATCATACTAATCAAGATAAAACAAATGACAATGATAAGGAGAAGATTGAGGCTCTAACTAAAGAACTAAAAACTCTTAAGTTAGCTCATGACACTATCTTCGAAGATCATCGAGAACTTTTAAGAGCTCATGAGAAGTTACGCCTTGAAAAGCTCAATCTTGAGCAAGAGCATGAGTTCTTAAAGGCAATCAATGATGATCTCCGTAAGAAAAGTTCTTCTTACATTGCCAAGCGTTTACTCTTATCCACTTACATGCCTCAAGTCAAGTCTAGTAACAAGAACAAGAAAGATTCTTCCTCTAGCAGTAACAATGATCATGCTAAATCCAATATTGTTGCTTCTAGTAGTTCTCTTGATTCCACTAATGATTCTCTTAGCCAAGTTACACTTGAGCAAGAAAATAGCTTATTGAAGGGAATTATAGAGAAAGGAGTGTACAAAAGCCTTGCCGGGAGTAAGCAATTCGAGGAAATTGTGCGCAAGCAAGGAATGCACCGGAAGAATCAAGGTGTTGGTTTTGAATGAAAGTTCAATGCCAATGGAGTTGAATGGGAAGAAGATCAATAACCCAAGACGAAGTTTGTCCCTCAACAAGAGAAGTATACTTCTTTCAAGGGGACACAAGCTCAAGATGATCTTCCACCACAAGACTACGAGCAAAAAGGCAAGGACAAGTTTCAAGAGGAAATTGATGCATTTGAAGAAGCTCCAAAGACCTTAGTCAAGTGGATTCCCAAGACTACTTCAAGTTCCACTTCATCAAGTACGACTACAACTCCAAGGATTCCCATCAAGATGATGTGGATCCAAAAGAAGAAGAACTGGAGAGTTCTTGAGGGTGACTCCGCCAACATACTTCACTCTTATCATTTTGGCAAGAACAAGTGCAATCAACTTCCACATCTTGCACTAGTTCAAGGAGTCACAAACCCTCTTGTTGGTAAGACAAGGGACAAGGTAACCTAAAGTTTTCATGGACATCATCTTTTGTGTGCATCACTCTATGTCTATGGATATCCTTGTTTGTTCCTTGTGGGACTAACCCATGTAGGTATTGAAAGTGCAATTCACTCAAAAGGATAGCTCCAAGAGATCTACATCAACATTGAGCATCCACATCTTCAATATCTACATGAAGTCATCATCGACAAAACCCAAGGTTAGTTCATCCCTCTTAGGGGGGATATCACATCTAGGGGGAGCTTTACTCTAAGACTTGAGCTAAAGCAACTCTAAAGATGTGAAAAAAACAATGCTTTATGTAAAAGTGGTAACCCCACTTGAGCTTAAACGATGAGTATGACCTAAGATCAAGTGTTCTCACTTGACTCCTAAGTCAATATACTCATATATAGATGACCTAGTCATCGCAAATTGCTTGATAGATGCTAGAATTGGTTGTGCATGCTTTGCCACATATTTCATTTGCTATCTTATTGTGTGAGCATGCTGATTGCATATTTTACTCATTCGAGGACATCCACTTGTTGCTTTGATTGTTTGGCTTTATCTTCTTTTGCCAAGTGGATGGACAAGAATGCCTAAGAACCTCCCTCTAGCTATCTATGCTTTTCTCGTCTCAAACTCTATTCATGCTGCATCACAAAACTTGATCAAGTCAGATTCGAACCACTCTGTGTGAGGAGCGCTCGGAGTCCCCGATTCGTCATAGACTTAAACTTCCAAAACCTCTTTATGAATCTCGGTCTGACCGATACTCCTTTCGGTCCTACCGAGTTCATTAAGTTGATCTAGGTTTTCGATCTCGGTGCAACCGATTTGAACTTTTTTCGGTCACACCGAGTTGCAATAACTGCACACAGTTTTGCATCTCGGTGCCACCGAGTTGTTCCACTCGGTCACACCGACAGGGTCGGGCTATATATAGTGACGGGCAGAATTTTGGAAATTTCTCCGAAACCTCCTCGCCCGCGCGATAGCCTGCTCTGCCCCCGAGGTCTCCGGATCGTCTCCTCGCCGCCAGCAGCCTCCAGTCGCTGGTCTTCACCGCCGTCAACGGATTTCTGCCCCGCCGTTGCCGCCGTAGCAAGTCCACGCCGAACTAGGGTATGGACTTGATCATTGTGCTATTCCTCAATCTGATTCCTAGCTCATTGTGATCATCATGTATCTTGCCACGTTTGATAAACTCCTATCCAGTCAAAACGCTCGTAGATTAGGTTTAATTCGAAAATTTTAGGGTTAGGTTTCCGCCGAAACCATCTCGGACCCACCGAGTTGAAAAACTCGGTCCCACCGATCTGGCTTTTGCCATTGCACAAGTTAAACTCGGTCTAACCGAGAATAACTTATCGGTGCGACCGATTTTGGAATTCTGTGAAACCCTAGCAGTCTCGGTGCCACCGAACTGTGACTCGGTCTGACCGAGTTCACCAGTTCTGGTGCCAAAACTGCTTCGGTGTCACCGAGTTTGAAAATCGGTAGATCCGAGATGCTTTCTGTGGAAAACTAAGACTAAGTTTTTGAATTAATCTTTTGCAAAAATCTCTTCTTTTTGTGATGCTCATCCACTCTATCTCTTCTATAATCTATTCACAGGGTCAGCAGTCAGTTTGCAACATGTCTGATCAAAGTGATAGCCAGAACCTCTCAGAGCAGCAAGTTGTGATGAGTGAGGGCACTAGCCCCTCAAGTTCTTCTGATGATGGCAGCAGGAGCACACCTAGCAATCTGCCTAAGGCTGCCACACGTCAAAGGAAGAAGAGAACGTCTGATTCTGAGGATGAAGACTATGTGGTAGAGGAAGAGGCCACTTCCAAAAGGGTTGAGCCAGCTCAAGGCTCAAAGCCAGGCCTGAAAGTCAAGAGGCCAGCAGGGAGGCAGCCAATGTCAAAGGCTAGAGCCTCAACTGAGAAGCCTGCACCTGCTCCCATTGAGCCCATTGCTGCTGAGGGCAAAAAGAGGAAAGAGAGAGTAAAGAAGACTGTAGCCAAAGTGCTTGGGAGAGCCTCCATCATGGTAGAAGAGGAGGAGGAAGAAGAGGTTGCTGCACCAGCACCCAAGGCAGCCAAACTTATGGGAGATGCCATAAGGTCAGGGGGAGCTGCATCCAAGCCCAAGGAAGCTCCTAAGGCTGCAACTAAGCCTAAGACAGCTCCAAAGAGAAACACAAGGAGTATACCTGCTGCAGAAAAGAACAAGGCCCCAGTGCCTGAAGCTATTGAAGAAGAGGAAGAGAGTGTCCTTCGGAAGCTCAAGCCCAAGATCCCAGACCACAACGATGCTCATCCTGTGGCTGAGGACATGAAGCTCAGGAGAGACTTAGGGCTCAGGAAATGGAGGGAGGCAGATCCATATGCTTCTAGGAGAAGGACTGCCGTGGACTACAGATTTCATACTAAGGAGCAACAAGACTTTTATGAGACTGTTTTTCTTGACAAGAAGCCAATCGTTTGTGACATGAGATGGGTCGACTGGACATACATCAAGGAGAATGAAGAGCACTACCCAGGAGTTCAGGACAGCTTCAGAGCGTGTGGAGTAGAGGACTTTGTTGGGCAGAAGCTCACAAAGTGGAACGAGGAACTCATCATGCAGTTCTACTCCACAACTCACTTTTATCCGGATGGAAGGGTTACTTGGATGTCTGAGGGTACAAGGTACCAATCTACAGTGGCTGAGTGGGCACAGATCATCAATGCCCCAGAAGAGCAAGATGAGGACTTGGACATCTATGCCAAGAATAAAATGGACCATAACTCCATGTCCAACATGTACAAGGAAATTCCCAATGAAGATCTTGACACGTTCAAGTTTGGCTCAGTGCACTATCTGCTCTCAGGATTGCCTACTATCAATTGGATACTAAGGCACACTCTGTTGCCTAAGTCTGGAGATCACAAGATGATCAGAGGTCACGCGATCAACTTGCTACATGTGTTTGATGTGCCTCAGAAATTCAAGGTCATGAGTCTCATTGTGGAAACCATTAAGAGGACAGCTGCAGATCAGAAGAGGAGCTGTGGATATGCCCCTCAGATTCAGGAGCTCATCAACTCCAAGATGGGCACGGGCATATATTTGTTGGATAAGGAACACCTGTCCATCCGTCCAGATTTCGAGGACAATGAAGTTGTGATGACAGAGAATGAGCCATCGTCTGCACAAGCATATGCAAAGAAGGAGAAGGCGAAGAAGGAAAAAGCTGCCAGGATGCCTACTCAAGAGGAGGCATCTGACTACTTCTTGAAGACCAAGCAAGAGCAGCTCAGTTACTTGATTGCATCCTCGCTGAGAATTGAGCAAAGTCTAGCCAACCTCACTAAAAATCAGCAAAGCCTAGAGAGGATCATGGAACAGAAGTTCTATGACTTGGATGTCAAGGTAACAGAAGTCCAGTCTGTAGTGGAGCAGCTCCAGGAGGACATGAATGAGAGGAGAGGCAGGACCACAACTCATGCTTTTTCTAGAGTGCCACGAGGCCCGAGGTCGTCTGCACTGCCAGTTGCTGACACCAGAGCTACTACTTCAGCACCAGCCACAGCCTCAGCTCCAGCGTCTACCTTAGCTCCAACTCCAGCAACTACTTCAGCATCTACAGAAGCCTTCGTCCTTGGAGTGATTCGGACTCCACCACCACCTGAAGATCAAGCCTGAGCGACGACTTAGCACTATGCATTTTCTAGGAACTTTTTGGTAACTTGTTGCCAAAGGGGGAGAAGATGTATAGATCATAGGCTTCGAGAGAGAGAGTGTTGCTTTTCTCTCTTGTTTTATTTGGTGGTTTCTTCGAACTTTGTTTGCTTTTGTGTGTGAGATACTACGTCCTTATGTTTGTGAGACATCGATGATCATGTGTTTGATCATAAGCTACACTTAATGTTTGCTTAATGCTTGCTTAAATATTATCATGCTATCTATCGTTTGTGATCATTCACTATTCTTGGTGATGAGTGCATGTGTTTCATTCTTATCATTTTGAGCGCTCCACCAAGATGTATGTGACATGGAAGAGTAACCCATGATTCTAACTCTTTGTGCATTTGCAGTCCAAAGCAAATTTTAAATATGCACAAATTTAGGGGGAGCTCTTACTTATCACATACTTCTCAAAGCGACGATATATTTCATGCTTATTATCATTTCTCGAAGCTTTGATCTATATGTTGTCATCAATTACCAAAAAGGGGGAGATTGAAAGTGCAACTATCCCTAGGTGGTTTTGGTAATTCATAACAACATATAGCTCATTGAGCTAATGCTATTCCAAGATGATTATTTCAGGAAAGCTCAATGATTGGCATGGCATGGATGTGAAAGTGGAACCCTCAAAATGCTAAGTACAAAGGATTGGCTCAAGCTCAAAAGCTCAAGACTCTTCATTTTATATTTTAGTGATCCAAGATCACATTGAGTCCATAGGAAAAGCCAATACTATCAAGGAGGGATGAGGTGTTGCTTAATGAGCCTCTTGCTTCATGAGCTTAATGGTATGCTCCAAAACCCTCAACTACTTTCCCATATCCACATATGACCTAAACTCTAAGCCAAACTCGGTCCTACCGATTTTTCCTATCCGGCGCCACCGAGTTTCAATTGTCATTAGCCACTGCCAAACCCTAGCAATTCGGTCCTACCGATAAGGTTCTCGGTCCCACCGAGATGGGGTTGCAAACTCTCTGTTTCCCTTTCGTAACTTTTCGGTCCCACCGAAAGAGCGAATCGGTCCCACCGAGATTGCAATGTAAACTCAGTGTTTCCCCTTTATAACTTTTCGGTCTCACCGAGTTTCACTCGGTCTCACCGAAAGAGCAAATCGGTCCCACCGAGTTTGCCTGACCAACTCTCTGGTTAGCTAATTACCAAACTCGGTCTCACCGAGTTTGTGTAATCGGTCTCACCGAGATTACGTTATGCCCAAACCCTAACCGAATCGTCCTACCGAGTTGCATGTCAGTCCCACCGAAATTCCTAACGGTCACTAGGTTTACATTTTCGGTCAGACCGAGTTTATTTATTCGGTCCCACCGAGATTGGAAAACTGTGTAACGGTTGGATTTTGTGTGCAGTCTATATATACACCTCCACCTCTTTCTCATTCAGTGAGAGAGCCATCAGAACACACACATCGTTCCTACTCATATGTTCTGAGAGAGAACCACCTACTCATGTGTTGAGATCAAGACATTCCATTCCTACCATATGAATCTTGATCTCTAGCCTTCCCAAGTTGCTTTCCAATCCAAATCCTATGAGAGAGAGTTGAGTGTTGGGGAGACTATCATTTGAAGCACAAGAGCAAGGAGTTCATTACCTACACACCATTTGTTACTTCTTGGAGAGTGGTGTCTCCTAGATTGGCTAGGTGTCACTTGGGAGCCTCCGACAAGATTGTGGAGTTGAACCAAGGAGTTTGTAAGGGCAAGGAGATCGCCTACTTCGTGAAGATCTACCGCTAGTGAGGCAATTCCTTCGTGGGCGTTGGCCATGGTGGGATAGACAAGGTTGCTTCTTCGTGGACCCTTTGTGGGTGGTTGCTTCTTCATGGACCCTTCGTGGGTGGAGCCCTCCGTGGACTCGCGCAACCGTTGCCCTTGGGTGGAGCCCTGTGTGGACTCGCGCAACCGTTACCCTTCGTGGGTTGAGGTCTCCATCAACGTGGATGTAGGATAGCACCACCTATCCGAACCATGGGAAAAACATCCGTGTCTCCAATAGCGTTTGAATTCTCCAAACCCTTCCCTTTATATTCTTGCAAGTTTCATGCTTTACTTTCTGCTGCCAATATACTCTTTGCATGCTTTCTTGAATTATGTGATGATTGCTTGACTTGTTCTAAAATAGCTAAAATCTGCCAAGAACTAAAATTGGGAAAAGGTTAAGTTTTTACTTGGTCAAGTAGTCTAATCACCCCCCCTCTAGACATACTGAAGATGCGGCAGTGGATGCCCACGCGTAGAGGAGTACGAGGGTTCACTGGTTCGCTGCGGTGTGAGGCTGCCGTCCCTGCAGAATAACAGGGGGTGTGGGTGAGTAGAGGGATGGCCTGGCCAGCGGTGGGAGTAGTAGGGGGCGGTGAGGCCTCCGCCACATCGCAGCCGGCCACGGGAGGCAGGAGCACGAGGCATGACCGACGCTGGTTTGGGCGGCTGGAGCAAGAAGACCAGAGGTTGAAGAAGCACTACGGCTGTTGGATGGACATCGTATGGTCACTGGAGCTAGAATCGTGCATATTGACTAAGTTGACAAAGCCCTCCATCCCCGTCAACTTAGTAGGCCCACAAGTCAGCCTCCCACCAAGGTGGGTCCTAGCTAGCAAGGGGGTATTCATTTTTTTGAGCGTAATATGGAGGCACTTCCTTGCGTGCGAAGATATAGCTGGTGGGTCCGAGCTGTCAGCGGCGGTAACATTTTTTTCACAAAATACAGAGGCCCTTTCGGTGGGTCCCTGATGTCAGGTGGAGGAATCATTATTTTGCGCGTAATAAGGAGGCATTTCCTTGCGTGCGGACGTGGACCCAGCTGTCGGCCTCTCCACATACAATCCACTTCAGATGCATGTCAGTCGTTGACCACATTGACCAGGCCGTGCCGAGAGCACCAGGGCGGTGGACCACGGCGAGGCCTAGGAAGGGAACGGCACGGAGGCAGGGAAGACTCGGCAGTTGTTTCCCACGTGGAGGGGAGTACGACTGTATTAGGGTTTACTGGTTCATCTGCCGTCGCCGAAGAATAACAGCAGGTGTGGGTGAGTAGAGGGATGGCTAGGCCAGCGATGGGAGTATGGTGGGGCGGTGAGGCCTGCGCGGTAGCACATCCAGCCGCGAGAAGGAGGGAGCAGGCAGTCCCGCCGGCGCTTGTTTGAGCGGGTGGAGCAGGAAGAGCAGAGATTGGAGAAGCACGACGGCAGTTCGATGGACATCCAACATTCACTGCTTGTGCGTCAACCTTTTTTTAGGAAAGCCTCAAATCTGTGGAAAACAGCATACAACCCATCTGCCATTATTTCTAATAATTTACAGTGCATTTGCTAATTCTTAAGGTTTTTTTGGAGCCCATATTCTTTTTGTTAGCATTACAGCCCATATTGTGGCCACGGTTAAAAAATTAACGCATATTTTGGTGCGGTCCGAACTGTTTTTAATCCCGAAATTTCGACTCACATTCAAACTGATTTTAAAAATAAATGTATATCAATATAAAATCCAACAAATTCTCCATGCATAAAAATTAATGTAATTTAAAATCTCGAAATGAAAAAAGATATTTTAAACTAATTGCCGGTTTGATGTGTTTTAAAAATGTACATCCCATTTCTCATTACTGATGGGCCATTTTCTCGGCCAGCCGAATGAAGCTCTCCTCGTCTTGAAAGATTTGCAGCCCAACAGGCCTGACAAAGCGACTTACTTGGCAAATCACAAAGAACTGGGCTGTGGCCGTGGACCCAGCTGTCAGCCTCTCCACGTACAGTACTCTTCCGATGGAAGTCGGTCGTTGACCACATTGACCACGCCACGCCGAGAGCACCAAGGCGGTGGACGACGTCGAGGCATAGGAAGGGGATGACGTGGAGCCGGGGAAGACGCGGCAGTGGATGCCCATGCGGAGAGGAGTACGCAGGTTCACTGGTTCGGCTGCGGCGTGAGGCTACCGTTGCCACAGAATAACAGGGGGTGTGGGTGAGTAGAGGGATAGCATGGGCCAGCGGTGTGAGTAGTAGGGGGCGGTGAGGCTTCCGCGATATCACAGCCAGCCACGAGAGGCAGGAGCACGCGACACGACCGGCGCAGCTTTGGGCGGCTGGAGCAAGAAGACCAGCGGTTGAAGAAGCACTACGACCGTTGGATGGACATCGTACGGTCACTGGAGCTAGAATCGTTCATATTGACTAAGTTGACAAAGCCCTCCATCCTCGTCAACTTAGTAGGCCCATAAGTCAGCCTCCCACCAGGTTGGGTCCCAGCTAGCAGGGGGAGTATTTATTTTTCTGTGCGTAATAAGGAGGCACTTCCGGTGGGTCCGAGCTGACAGCGGGGGGGGGACGTTTTTTTCACGAAATACGATGGTCCGTCCGGTGGGTCCCAGCAGTCATGGGCAAACGTTTTTTTCGCGAAATACGGTGGCCCGTCCGGTGGGTCCCAGCAGTGTCAGGGGGGAAATGTTTTTTCCGCAAAATACTGGTGGCCCGTCCGGTGGGTCCCTCCTGTTAGTGGAGGAATAATTATTTTGTGCGTAATAAGGAGGCACTTCCTTGCGGCTGTCGTGGACCTAGCTGTCAGCCTCTCCACGTACAGTACTCTTCCGATGGAAGTCGGTCGTTGACCACATTGACCACGCCGCGCCGAGAGCACCACGGCGGTGGACGACGGCGAGGCCTAGGAAGGGGATGACGCGGAGCCGGGGAAGACGCGGCAGTGGATGCCCACGCAGAGAGGAGTATGAGGGTTCACTGGTTCGGCTGCAGTGTGAGGCTGCCGTCGCCGTAGAATAACAGGGGGAGTGGGTGAGTGGAGGGATGGCCTGGCCAGCGGTGGGAGTAGTATGGGGACGGTGAGGCCTCCGCGACAGCACTGCCGGCCACGGGAGGCAGGAGCATGCGGCACGACCGGCGCTGCTTTGGGCGGCTGGGGCAAGAAGACCAGAGGTTGAAGAAGCACTACGGCCGTTGGATGGACATCGTTGACCACGCCACGCCGAGAGCACCAGGGCGGTGGACGACGGCGAGGCCTAGGAAGGGAACGACACGGAGCCGGGGAAGACACGACAGTGGCTGCCCGGGCGGTGGAGAGTATGAGGGTTGACTAGTTCGGCTGTCGTCGCCGGAAAATAACAGGAGGTGTGGGTGAGTAGAGGGATAGACAGGCTAGGGATGCGAGTATGTTGGGGCCGTGAGGCCTTCCCGGTAGCACTGACGGCCACGGGAGGCGGGAGTAGGAGGTTCCGATGGCGCTGGTTTAAGCGGCCGGGGCAGGAAGATCAGAGACTGAAGAAGCACGATTGCCATTAGATTGACATCTAACGGTCTGGCACTGGTAGAGTCAATTGTTGACTAAGTTTCCTTTTTGAGAAACCTTGTGTACGCATGAACTTAGTAGGCCCACATGTCAGCCTCCAAATCTGTGGCAGACAACATAAAGCCCATTTGCTATTTTTTATAATTTGCAGCCCATTTGCTAATTCTTAAGTAATTTATTACAACCCATTTTCTGCCCAGGACCACGGTCAAAAAGTCCAACCTTATTTTGCATATTTCGGTGGAGTCCGAACTGTTGTAATCCCAAAATGATAAATATTTTTTTCAGAACTTATTGATTTGCCAAAAAAATCATTTTGTTTTTGTAAGCAAATAAGACGTGGGACAATTTAGTTGGTTTAAGGGAAAACCAGTGGTAAAAAAACAGCGCTAGGTGGGAAAAAACAACAAAAATAAGGATGTAAATATGAAAAGGGAATTTTATGTGTTTTCAATATAATGATACGTGTATATGAACTAGTAAAACTATAGGTAGAGATTAGAAAACAGATGTAGGACATGCGTTTCAAGAGGAAAATAGAACTGGGCTGTGTGTTTGATTCAGTAAAAAAACTGCATGCGGATGTTGTAAGACAAAATAGAACTAACGCTGGTGGGCCAGAGACCAGTAGATACCTGCTGGATCTTTGTGCCCCGTTGTCGTCATGGGCTGGGCCTGTTAAAAACAAAACAACCCTGGGCAATCTACAGCCCAGTTGAAACTTGCTCGACCTGAAAAAACAATATACGTGCTCAATAAATGAGAGAATTCTGCAAGTACAGACTGATAACTGGGATGTAGCATGGATATTGTTTTTGTATCGTGATAATAAGTGCATGCACTTGTTTCGGAAAAATTGAAGAACTCGGAATTCGAACGGCGGGTGCTTAGGCTACCCATCAAATAAAAATCAGGTGCCTGAAAATTCGTTTCGAAACAAATGATTCAGCTTTATATCCACGTCAACCCTCGGCATGATGGTTGGAAGCAAATGCAAGTTCATACCAAAAGATCATTAACAACAATACCAACTTGCGGACGACAAGGTAGTACAACTACCAATACCAAACTAACTTATAATCTTTTTACTCCTGGCCCTAGTGTTCGTCTGGTAGAAAATCTTGCAGAGGACCAGCTCCCGCTCCTTCTCTTGCTCCAGGTCCCCGAAGTGGTACTGGTGCATCACCCAGTTGGTCCTCTGCTAGTCGAAGTTCTTGTAGGTGTGCAGCACCAGAACCTTTTTTGCTGCCCGTCTGCCGGCCGTTGACCATCACCGGCAAGGTATTGCCGGTCTTGTGCCACATCGCGTGCATGCCACACTCCGACTGGACTGTATCTTGCAATGCATCCACGCGCCCCTTTTAAACGCCCTAGAATTGCGCTGGAAGAAATGCTTCCTTAGGCCACTCAGTGTGATACCTGCAGTATTGTGGAACACATGTTTTAGTGTACCTAGTTGCCATTTTTATAACATCTTTGGCATGTTGCAGTCACTTGTTTCACTTTTTATTAACTGTCAAATTGTAATTGCTTCACCAGGTCTGCGTCTAAAAATAAAATAGAGCTATAAACAAAGGAATATGTTTGTGCAAGTAGACGGCCGATCGGTGTCTTACTTGGAAGTTTCTCAGGTTGGGTGTAACATATGCCGTGCTCGCAGTCGATTGTTGGTATGAACAAATCGATGAGAGACTGAAATCTCGCGATGTCAGCACTCACTTTGGCCTCAAGGTGTTCGATCAGCTCCTGATCCGTGGGATCGAACTTGACGCCAGCCGGCAGCACGGGCCAATCCTTCTTTGACTTGCATCAGTAATTCCAGTTATATGGTACTCAATGTATGATCAATCGACTGTTTTAAGTGAATGATGAAAGATTTCGACAGATAAGTGGTACTCCAAATCTGAAGTCCACAATACCCGAACACGCCGCCGGGATTCTTGTGTCACCTCACGCGCAGTGTGTTGTCACATCAATTCAATGTGTGGACATGATGAATAATTTGACTGACGTATACTAGTACTGCTACTATACTACTTACTAGTCGTATTTAGTGTCACAATTTATACATAAGTTTAACTAACAAGTATGCACTTGAAGCCTAACTGATATATATATAGGTAAAACTGTGTCTACCATAGCTTGCCACAGAACTAGTTAAGTTTCCCTAAACTTCTAACGGTTCAAAAGTTATCAAAAAATATGAAATAAATATGGGAGCATCTCTCTAATGTAATAAGATGATCCAACGGAGGTATTGTCAAAATATGCATCTATGTGTCCTGGACAAAAATAATAAGCATTTCAGCTCACTGCGACATAAATATATACTGAACTATTTGTTTTTTTGTCCAGGACACATACAGTCGTATTTTTTTAATCCCTCCGTTGGATCATGTTATATTATAGGTGTGTTGGTTCAGTATTTTTTTCAGAATTTTTGAGAACTTTTGCACCATTGAAACCCTTAACTAGTTCTGTGGCAAGCACCTGTAGAAAATCCTACTCCTATATATATATATATATATATATACATATATATATATATATATATAGAGAGAGAGAGAGTAGCACTATTCTAATCCCAGGATCAGAATAGTTATTTGGATCACAACGCCCTATATAGGAGGCGCGGAGGTCCTCCCGAACTCCCGAATCTGCGGACGAAAAAAACACCCATTCCCCCGCATCCACATTCTTCCCCCGATCTAGACCGGACCCCGCCCCTCGCCCCGCCTCCCCCCCTCCCCTGCCTTCTTCCCCGGAGCCATCCCAAGCCTCCGACTGAATTAGCCGCCGCTGCCCTGCCCAAATCATGCCGCCAGCACCGTCGCCCCAACAACCCCTTTAGCTGCCGCTCCTGGAAACCCCGCCAGTCGCCGCTCCCGGCAAACCATGCCAGCCGCCACCCCCCTGCAACCCAAGTCGCTGCCGCCTATGGCAACCCCTGCCATGCGTGGCCCCCGGCAACCACAGTCGCCACCACGACCTGGATCTCGTGTCTGCGCATTCAATCCCGGCGCCAAGCTTCGAATCCCGATGGTCCCCATCATTTCGATCAAAGACCAACGCAGACGACGGCCAGATAAGTCTCTGGGTCAGGAAGGTCGCCGGTGGCCGCGCGACCCTGGGCCTCCACGGGACCCTCTCCCGCTCCTCCCCCAACCTCCGTCGGGGTCGCCACCTGCCCCAATCGCCACCACGGTGACAATCTACCTCAATCGCAGCTCCTCTTTAGGCCCCCGTGCTTCCATCCCCACCCCGCAAGATTCGCCATGGCGACCCTCCCCTGCTGGCGTTCTCCCCCACCGGTGACCCTCCCCTATCGCTGTCTCCGTCCTCCCTTCTTCATTCCTCACACGCCAGATGGGCTCAGCATGGATTTTGGCTGCCAGGTCTGGTCATTCCTACCACCAGTGTGTGTCTGATGGCAGCAGATGGATGGGGATCGTTGGACACAGACGGCGACCACCGGTGCACTCGCAACCGCGTTTGGACTGCAGCGACGACCGAATCAGACCTTCCCCAGCATTAGGAATCTTACTTCTCTTCCTATTCATCAAGGGGCCATTGTCCATTCGTGATGCTCCACCCACTACTGTTAAAGACAAACATGAGAAGTTCATGTATTACTGCCTATGGGAAACTTGCTTGTGAAAATTGACCCCAATTTTCCTATTGTTTTTTACGACCTTGGATTCAAGAGAAAAATGTGTATAAAAAAGGTGTGTTTTCGAAAGTTCAGGTGTAACGAACATTGAAGTTCAAACCAAAAAAATGTAAAACAAAAAAATCATGGAATTCAAAGAATAAAAACTATCGAGTGTCATATAAAAAATTAGCACGTGAAGTTCATGTTTCAGAAATTCTGAAGTGCACGTGTTGTACATACAGAAGAAAAACTATCAAATGAAAAAAGAGACCGCCTAGGCCATTTCACTAAAAAAAGTAAAAAATGCATAAAAACGTCGGGACAAAATTCTACAAGAAGTTCAAATTCAAAAACCAAAGCAGGTCGACGTTAGAAAAATGAAGTTTTTAATATCTAAAAGTCCAATTTGGAAGTTCAAAAAATTAGAGCAAGAAGTTCAAAAAAGTACTTAAAAAATCTTTATAACAGATTTTTCTCGTTTATAAAAAAAATCAAAGAAGTCCAAATTTAAAAAGAGGAGCATTTCGAAAAGAATTTATAAAAACATATTTCCCCCAATTTTTCTCGTTACTAAAGAATAAAACTAAGAAGTGTAAATTAAAATAAGTTGGATTTTATTGGTACTAAGTAAACAAATAAACCCGAGAAGTCCCAAATCAAATACAGAGTAGTTTGATGTATACAAAAAATGAGAAGTTCAAAGCAAAAAGAACAAGCGTTTCAACTACTACATCGAGTGTGTTTCATATAAGAAAAAGGAATAAAAAGACAATGTCTGAAATGACTTTTGCTAGAAGTTCACGTGGTTGGCCCAGGAGAGTTCAAAAAAAATTGTGAAGGAGGTTCTCCGTGTATTTACATGTGCAAAAATTCACAAAAAAATGTTGTGCAGGAATTTGATGAACGAGTGAGGAACTAGGAACAACAAATAGGTGACAGAAGTTCAGGATGAAAAATAGCGAGAAGTTCAACTACTACACAAAACACATTTTAGATAAGACATATAAGAATAGAAAACTAAAAGCTTAAAAGGTTTGTGGCAAGAAGTTCACATGCTCCTCCGGGTGAAGGTCAAGATCTCTAGTGCGAGACGCCCGACCTTCAATTACATGTAAAAAACGTACAAATACGACATTGTTTTTGCCATTTTTAAAACTGCTCTCAAACGACAACGTATTTGTATTGTCTGTCTACATGAAAACGTTGCTCCTATTCATAAGCTTTCCAACGGTATATTATATGCTACAT
This sequence comes from Triticum urartu, assembly GCF_003073215.2. Lineage (NCBI taxonomy): Eukaryota > Viridiplantae > Streptophyta > Magnoliopsida > Poales > Poaceae > Triticum > Triticum urartu. The sequence continues at coordinate 667,743,490 of NC_053024.1, forward strand.
TCCGATTTGTGGTTTAAAATCTTGATGTATACCAATTAAAACACATTTATGTATTGAAATTTTTTTTGAACCGTCAAGAGTATGAAAAAATAATCGACATGGGGAAAGTTGCGTGTTTTCAACAGCTTCCCATCGGTATGTTATTTGCTCAATTCTGGTATGTGGTTGGGGAGTTACAGGAAAAAAACAACACATGAAAAATAGAGTGAAGTTCAAAAAGACATGCTCCAGAAGTTCAACCTCTTCACGAATTGCATTTTTGGAGACTCTGTTTTTTCGATGAAGGCAGAATGCATGATCTCAGAAGCTCAGATTGATAACCGCCAGAAGTTCATGTACACCACGGTGTGCATTTTCTATTAAAAAAAGAATGAAAATGCAAAGCCTAAAATTTTGTTGCTAGAAGTTCAAGTGCTCGGCCCGAGAAAGTTTAAAAATTCTTGTGAGAGGTTGAACAAAAATATGTGACAGAAATTTAAGGTGAAAACAACCAGAAGTTCAACTACTACAAGGAATGCATTTCAGGTGAGAATAAAAGTATAAAAAAATAAAAGCTTAAAATGTTTGTTGAAAGAAGTTCAAGTGCTCTGTCCAGGGAGGTTCAAAAATCCTTGGGAGAGAGGTTCACCTTGTATTTTTAATGCTCGGTTTTTTTGAATAAAAAACAAATACAATTCTTTAATCAAAATACAAAAAGGTGAAGTTCAAATTGAAATAACACAGAAGTTCGGAGTTTATTAAAACCTAGCATTTACCTGTTCAAAAAATAAAAAACACAACGCCATTTTTTGCACTTATAAAAACAACTCATAATACGTCATAGAAGTTCAACTAAAAACAGCAGGAAGTTCAATTACTACAGTGGATGAATTTCAGATGAAAAACTTTTAAAATTGTCGCGAATATGAAAAAACGATCAACACGGGAAAGTTAAGTGCTTACAGCAGCTTTCCACTTGTACATCACTTGCTCAATTTCGGTGAGTGGATGGAGAGTTACGAGGAGTGGATGGAGACCTACGAGCAAAAAAATCACGTGAAAAACAGAGTGAAGTTCAGGTACACGCGCCGAGAAGTTCAGGTTCTTCACGTGGTGCATTTTTGAAGAATCTGTTTCGCGATATAGGCAGAACGCATGATGCCGCCGTTTTCGAAATTACTTGAAAACGGCTAGGAATCAGAGAAAACCATCAACATGAAAAAATTTCGCATTTTCCGTAGCTTTTCAGCGGTATATTATTTGCCCCATTCCGATAAAGTTTGTAGAAATTATGGCAAAAATACGTTTTTAACCATTTTCAAAACTGACATAAATCCGTAGTGAATTAGGAGAAACAATATATGCAAAAAAGTTTCGCATTTCTTCAAGCTTTCCAACGCCATATCATTAGCTGCATTTGGACATACGGCTAAAAAATTAGCTCGAAAATACGAACTCGGTGGAACTTGTACCATTTTCTAAATTACTTTTAAACCATTCAAAATTAGAAAAAAACTTTTAACATAAAAAATTAGCGCATTTTCATAATCTTTCCAACACCATATTATTTGCCTCAATTGGATTAGCCATTTAGAAATGGCGTCGAAAATACGAACTCGGGTGTTCGGTTTGCGAAATTTTATGATTTTCCGAATTACTCTTTAACCGTAGGGAATTAGAGAAAACTTTCAACATGTGGAAGGAGCGGATTTGCAGCAGCTTTCCAACGCCATATTATTTGCCTCATTCTGATAAACGGTTTAAAAATGTGATCGAAAATACGATTCACGTTTTTTGTATGAAGAACAAACGGTTTTCAAAACTTCTCTTAAACCGCTTACATTTTGCCAAAATTTTAACTTGGGTCATGATACTGATGTCCATAGCTATCCAACGGTATATTGCAAGACCCATTTGGACACCTTTTAGCTGAAGTTCAACCTAGTACTCGGGGAAGGTTAGGCGCGTTACTCAGGAAGTTCATGTTGTGATCAGAATATTATTCTATATATATATATATATATATATATATATATGGCTTCTACACAACATCTCCATCATCATTATCAGTACATCCTATGCGGGTGAGTTAGGATGCACTTGATCCCAGGAAGGTATCTATCCTTCAAACCAGAGGAGTGCTTCAAACTAATAACAGTACATAATATCCAACAAAAGAGGGTCGTGCTACAGCAGCAGAATACATGGCTCAGTCTAGATATCAGCAAGAATCAAGTTGTGCATATTTGTTGTTGGCATGAACCACATCTCCGCATGTCGGGTTTGCAAAAGCCATCCATCGCATGGAAACTTGATGCCTTTCACACACTGAAGATTATCTGGAAACAAGCTGTGTCGACGAATCTCTGGATATGGTGATTCATGAAACCCATGGTATGATGTGTAAACACATCCCCCCCTCGCGAATGGAAGTTGCATAGCACAGTAATCATCGCCAGTGATATGATCGATGATTGGTTGAATGATCGGATAATTGAGCCCGAGGAACAAGGAGTGGTTGCCGAGGCTGTAAACCCGCCTCCAGTTGAATACGCCTGGCCCAACGGAGCTGGGATCTTTCTCGAACACGAAGCAACCATAGCCATCAATGTCACGAACGCCCCACGCATTGTATTGCATGTGGTTTGATGTAATGGTTTGGTCAATTTGGTACGCGCGAATGAGCATCAAATGACCGCCGTCAGCTGAACGAGCGATAAACCACCACCCATCGGCTGGTATGATTCCAGGTCCTGGAATCATGAAGGCCAGCGCATTTGCATATGCTGCAACAATTCAAATTGGAGACTAAAAGGACAAAAATAAACAATCATGTTCAGAGTATGTGTGGAATTAAGATTATTATAACAGTGACACATATCATAGACAGAGAATTGCAATGACGTGGTCATAATCATACCCCAAGTTAAAAAATAAGCCAATGGCCTTCATATTCTAGCAATATGTCATGGTTCAAACATCATGTAACAATGATAGGAAAACAGCTATGACAGCGCCTACGGACTACCGGTGTGGTGGATGAGGACGATCCAGCTGGCCTTCATGCCCGCCCAGTAGTGGCCGCGCATGAAGGACAGGTGGACGGGTAGTAGTAGCATGTCGAGGGGCACCACGGCAACCTCCGTAGGATCGTCAAGTCGGTGTCTGGGCCACCTGCGAGGATCGGCCGTCAGCAAGCAGGGTGTCTTGAAAAGAGCCAGCCGGTTGCAGACGAGTAGACGGTACAAAGACACCGAGCATGCGGCCAGACGCACGGTGCTGAGTAGGTCCATACGACTACAGATCTGCTCCAAGAGAACATCGGGGAGGGAATTCCAATCACGGCTATGCGTGTCAATCGGTTCTGCCATTGGGGTTTTCGGTGCTTGCGAGCCAACGGGGAAGTGGATTCGGGCGGGCGAGCGAAGAAGCTTCTCCTCGTGTGGCTAAGCAATGAGCGGGGGGATATGGTACGCGCGAGCTAACAAGGAAGATGGCGCGGGCGGGCGAGTAGTGAGTGGGGGTAAATGGTGTGCGGCCGACGATGGGGAAGAGAGGAGGAAGAAGAGTGGAACACGGGGAAGAAAGTGCATTCAATCTCAATTCTACTACTCCCTCCATCTAGGTGTGTAAGTCACCTTACGAAAACCAAATAATCCCAAAACACTTAGGCACCGTAATTAACTCCCTTCTCGTTTTTTGTTTTGTGGCATATCAACCAATAAGATATGTGGGATGTGCATGCTTTCAATGACTTGAGACTACCAAACATAACCAACTGATTTAGTAACACCAACATGCTGGTTCAACTTATTAATTACGTGTCCCATCTACTACAGTGTGTATTGTCACTTCACTGCGAAGACTAGTTGAATAGTTCTCTCTGACCGAGATGGGGAATAAATGGATTGCGAGGACTTCCTTTCTACAGTATCCCTATGCATCTATGCTCACTTCACTCATTTTGCTCCATACCTAGTCACTTTTTGAAATCTATAGCCAAATGGACATGTCAATGGGAGGGAGTAAGCCCCATGCATGCATGCATGCAACATGCAACACTCACATGTACACATGGATGAACGCAACACTCACGCACCCATGCGGCACACAGCACACGATGCAACACACATGCTCACGCTCAAGTGCTCAACCTACTCCCTACGTCCGTGAAAGACTGTACATTTAGAGATTTACACATTGACCAGGGCATAGTTAATGCCCAAAAGTAGCAGACTTATGTGTGCATGCGACCATTGAGATAAGAAGATTAAATGAAGGTCGTTGCATGTTGTAATTAAGGATAGACATGTAGCTAATACCTACATCACAAGTTGGTGCATTAGTCAATCAATATCGATTTAGATTAAAGGCTAAACACATTGGAAGTGTAGATGTACATCATGTAGTACACTCTTTGTTGGAAGACTGAGGGAGGACACGTGCATGCACTCACATACACAGCCAGGGCGGTTCGCGCGCAAGGGTTGGACTTGTGTCGCGCCTGCATAAAGTTTTGTTTAACTGATTTCTTTGCTCTGCCAACTGACAGGTGGGACCCAAAAACTAGGTGACAATTTAACCAGTCAACAAAGTGCCACGTCGACTATGTGGCCGGTCAGTAGGGTGCAATACGGTGCTCTATGATGAGCTAGTGATCGCCTAATCACCGCAAAACTATATATAGTTACCGTAAAGAGCATACTGTTACATACGTTGACCGCTAGTATATTTTTCTCATTTCAAATTAAGCCATATTAATCGGAAAGGACACAGTATGGACTACTATTACTAGTATTAGTACTGCTTTGATGTGTCTCGTCAACTCGCCGAACGAGGAGAAGCTTGCTTACTACGCCTCTCCCTTGCCCACGCGCGCGGTGGTTCGCAGGACGAGGAGAGGGTTTTGACTACAGCGCCCTCTCCCTCTCCCTTTACCTCGCCCTCACCCTCGCGGTGGACGTGCAGCAGTTCAATCGGTGTCAGATTGCCAGAAGCATATTGTACTGTAGTATCATCATTGTTGGACCTTCCGAAGAGGCGAAGAGCCAAGTGCAAGGTTCACATGAGTACGAACTGTTGAACCTCCCGAAGAGGCAAAGGCCCTATTTGGATACTCTAACATAGTTAGAGTTAGAGTTATTTTCTAACCCACTCTAACCCAAATAAGCACCTCTCCACCAGGATAGTTGGGTTAGATGAAACTAACCAACTCTAACCCTCCCTGTTTGGATACTTTTGGGTTATTTTAGCCTCAAACTAACCCAAACTAGCTCTAACCCCATGATCCAAATAGGGCCAAAGAGCCGAGCGCAAGGTTTTATAGGAGTTGTCGTCCTAGTTGGAGTGTACTAGTACAACTATAGCGAACGATGCTACTGTACGATGCCGCCACATCACGTATATCCAAAGTTGTGCCACCTTTTTTTCTCAAAGAGCATGTTGGAGCCCGTGCAACAACCACACAAGTTGCACGTACACATAACACATTTACTAGTAATAAATTCTAAAGGACAAATGACAGTATGCCACACAAGTTCATCTCCAACTCATGTGATAAATTTGTGCATGACTAGTCTACACATATTCACAGCGCTACCGTTCACAATTACCGTACTCCACTTACACGTTATAGATGGGCTACATGTCCTCCTCCAGGTTCCAGTCCTAGGTGTTCTTCATGGATGGCACGATCCATAGCGGTGGGCAACGGGAATCATTGTCGCAACTTTCTAGTCTGGTTCCACACGATGGAGACTCATCCAAGCTGAAGCGGCATAAATCAGGGATAGCGTGTCCCAGCATGTGGTTCATCCAGCGGTGCGCACTGAAGACACAACCATTCTTCATGAACGGCAGGCCTTCCGTGTCGTGCACGGAAGGTGGCATCCTCTTCACAATTGGGTACCTGTCCCCGATGAAAAGCGAGTACTCTCCATGAGTGTTCCTTGGCACCCACGTAGCATCACGGGGGTCGAACTCGGTGCCATTCATCTGGTACACGCGGCATCCCAGATCTGGACACATGGTGATGTACATAGTCAAGGTCCATGCATAATAATGTTGTGCTCAAATGTGGCGGTCAGTAATACTGTGCAACAAATAGTACTACTCCGGTATAGAGGAAGTAAAATAACCGGCCTATTATATATAGCCACTCTTGGCTACATGGATGAGATAGTAAGCCATGGAAAAACAAAAATGGTGGCAGCTAGTGGGTTCAAGTCTTCAAGGGCCTAGCTAGCTATACGCGTCCTCCAAGGTAAAAAGTACTCTTACTAGTACTACAAAGTATACTACTAGTACAACAATGAAAGAGAAGGCGAGAGGGTTAAAAAATGGAATACCTGGGTAGATGGTGATGGTCCGATCGTGGTAGATTATGTGACCATGTTGCACATCAGTGGTACCATGGGTAACGACTGCTAAGATAGTTGATACCAATATGCCAAAGTCAACTACAAGGTTCCAGGTTAGACCGAATCACGGATGCAAATGCACATCCAGGATCAGCGATCTTATTTTGATCGGGGGATGACTGGTCCCTGCAAAATAATGGAGTATCGTTAGGGATGCAACTGATGGTTTGTGCATTCCGTTTGTAATCTCCCGTACCGTAGGATGTCAACCAGATGAAACAAGTCCCCTGGCTTGTCACCGCGAAGATGCGGCCTAGATGGCGCACGGCATCTTCGAACGTGTAGGGGTACAAATCTGCCACCGCCAACACGCGCCAGCCTCTGCCGTTATTGCCTCCTGCATTGATGGCAATCCTTATGTCGAACACTACGATGAGATAGTAATCGTCGTAGCCACGTCGCTTTGTCGGCGGGTCCGCAATTGCTATCTTCTTCAATCTCATGTAGGCATCATCATACGTATTCTTTCCCAGCCAGTCCGGAAGGCCGATCCCAATGGTGGAGAAGGGGTCTACCGGAACGGCCGCACTGCTGTGGATGTTGTGCAAAATGATGGTCGTATCCGGCCGGAGGTATGCAAGCCAATCTTCGTTGGCACCGACCCAGACCTATATATAAGATGGTGGGCAGCGGAGAAATTATGGGATGGAAATGGAATAACTATGTACTACATGATCAAACTCCATTACTGACCTGCTCATCGGACAAAATCCGACTACCTCTCAACATCGGCAACTCTAGCGGAGTCAATGTGCAACCATGGCCAGGGAGCGGTGGACTGTTCAAAGGATTGTCCCATAGAAGAACCTTCTCCTCGAGGATGCATCGAAGACCAACAAGCAGGGCCTGTTTAAGCAGCGTCTTGAAAAAGTTGATGCAGGAAGCACCGAGTCTTGCGGCGGTGAGGACGTCGGAGCGGCGTGCGATTTCTCCCACAGGATCGTCGTCCAAGGTCTCCCAGCCCCGACGAGGAGGAGAACTGCCTGGCGAATCCATGGGAGCAGCGACGAACTGCCTTCTCTTCGGGGGGAGGGGAACTGGCGAGGAGGAGATAAGAGCGTAGTAACCGCAGGGCCTTGTCCCTTCCAACTGTAGATCATTCCTCAGCGAAGGGGTGAGGCTATTATTTACTACTAGTAGTCCCTCCGATTCTTTTTACTCTGTGCATAAGAGCAGACCCGGATACCAAGGTAGGGGCTCGCTGCATGCTTTCTGGACGGAAATACCCCTGGCGCATGGATGGGAGGAGTTAGCAGCTATAAATGCCCCATGCAACCCATTGGCTTTCCGCCCGCGTTCTCCTCTCTCTGCATGCTGCATGGATATCTCCCTCTCTCTCACATGACTACATGCGGTGGCGCTGGCCTATGAGAAGCTCGCGTGGAGATAGCAATCTTCTCTCTAGAAGTGATTTTTTTGAAAGAAAGGGATTATGGAACATTATGGGATTGCATTATACTGTAAATAATAGCACTAGTAAGAAATTTTTGGCACTAGGTAGTAGTTTTTGGCATGGATTAAGAAATTTTGGGTATGTTTTTGCCATTTTTTGTACATGCCAACTAGTGTCAAAAAACGTCTTACATTATGTGACGGAGGAGTACGTACTCGTACTGTAGCAGTACTAGTACTACTTTTCTCAACTAGTAGTGCGATGTACTGTACTTCTAGTCTAGTCTAGTATAGTGCACCAGTTTTGAACTCTTGAATCTCAAGGCCAAGGAGCTACAGTTGGAAGTGGAGGGTACTACTGTTCTCTAGAACCATCGATGTACTATCAATGCAGGGGAAGTACACCTGTGTAGTGGCCTAGTGGGTACTCTCGGTGCTCTATTCAGCCGCTCCTCTCACGTAGCTGGCCTACTCAGCCGCTCCTCTCACGCACACACTAGCATCATATTTATCAGCGACGGTTACTACGGGGGTAGAACATTTGAGTTATTTGATACTGCGAGACTAGGCTTTTTGTTTCCATTTGTGGAGGTGTAATGGATCTCGTCGAACTTTGTTAGTAGTTCCTTCTTTATGAATGAGATGAAGCAAAGCTTTTGCCTCCGTTTCAAAAAAAACACGGCAAGAGGAATTTCTTTTATAGTAGAGCCGATAATGGAGTGAAGTCCATGCATACAACGCCACAAGCTACAGAGTAGTAGTACATCACTTTACGTTGTAGGATCAAAAGTATGTCTAGAGGGGGGGGGGGGATTAGACTACTTGACCAAATAAAAACTTAACCTTTTCCCAATTTTAGTTCTTGGCAGTTTTTAGCTATTGTAGGACAAGTCAAGCAATCATCACACAATTCAAGCAAGCATGCAAAGAGTATATTGGCAGTGGAAAGTAAAGCATGCAACTTGCAAGAATGTAAAGGTAAGGGTTTGGAGAATTCAAACGCAATTGGAGACACGGATGTTTTTCCCGTGGTTCGGATAGGTGGTGCTATCCTACATCCACGTTGATGGAGACTTCAACCCACGAAGGGTAACGGTTGCGCGAGTCCACGGAGGGCTCCACCCACGAAGGGTAATGGTTGCGTCAGTCCACGGAGGGCTCCACCCACGAAGGGTCCATGAAGAAGCAACCACCCATGAAGGGTCCACAAAGAAGCAACCTTGTCTATCCCACCATGGCCATCACCCACGAAGGACTTGCCTCACTAGCGGTAGATCTTCACAAAGTAGGCGATCTCCTTGCCCTTACAAACTCCTTGGTTCAACTCCACAATCTTGTCGGAGGCTCCCAAGTGACACCTAACCAATCTAGGAGACACCACTCTCCAAGAAGTAACAAATGGTGTGTTGATGATGAACTCCTTGCTCTTGTGCTTCAAATGATAGTCTCCCCAACACTCAACTCTCTCTCATAGGATTTGGATTTTGTGGAAAGAAGATTTGAGTGGAAAGCAACTTGGGGAAGGCTAGAGATCAAGATTCATATGGTAGGAACGGAATATCTTGGTCTCCACACATGAGTAGGTGGTTCTCTCTCAGAACATATGAGTTGGAATTGTGTATGTGTTCTGATGGCTCTCTCCATGAATGAAGAGGAGGTGGAGGGGTATATATAGCCTCCACACAAAATCCACCCGTTACACACAATTTTCCAATCTCGGTGGGACCGAATCAACAAACTCGGTTAGACCGAAAAGGTAAACCTAGTGACCGTTAGAGATTTTCGGTGGGACTGACATGCAACTCGGTAGGACCGATATGGTTAGGGTTTGGGCATAACGTAATCTCGGTGAGACCGATTACACAAACTCGGTGAGACCGAGTTTGGTAATAAGCTAACCAGAGAGTTGGTCAGGCAAACTCGTTGGGACCGATTTGCTCTTTCGGTGAGACCGAAAAGTTACAAAAGGGAAACAAAGAGTTTACATTGCAATCTCGATGGGACCGATTCGCTCTTTCGATGAGACCGAAAAGTTACGAAAGGGAAACAGAGAGTTTGCAATCCCATCTCGGTGAGACCGAGATCCCTATCGGTAGAACCGAATTGCTAGGGTTTGGCAGTGGCTTATGACAAGTGAAACTCGGTGGCGCCGGATAGAAAGAATCGGTAGGACCGAGTTTGGCTTAGGGTTTAGGTCATATGTGGATATGGGAAAGTAGTTGAGGGTTTTGGAGCATATCACTAAGCACATGAAGCAAGAGGCTCATTAAGCAACACCTCATCCCTCCTTGATAGTATTGGCTTTTCCTAAAGACTCAGTGTGATCTTGGATCGCTAAAATATAAAATGAAGAGTCTTGAGCTTTTGAGCTTGAGCCAATCCTTTGTCCTTAGCATTTTGAGGGTTCCACTTTCACATCCATGCCATGCCAATCATTGAGCTTTCCTAAAATAGTCATCTTGGAATAGCATTAGCTCAATGAGCTATATGTTGTTATGAATTACCAAAACCACCTAGGGATAGTTGCACTTTCAATCTGCCCCTTTTTGGTAATTGATGACAACATATAGATCAAAGCTTCGACAAATGATAATAAGCATGAAATATATCGTCGCTTTGAGAAGTACGTGACAAGTAAGAGCTCCCCCTAAATTTGTGCATATTTAAAATTTGCTTTGGACTGCAATGCACAAAGAGTTAGAGTCATGGGTTACTCTTCCATGTCACATACATCTTGGTGGATCGCTTAAAATGATAAGAATGAAATACATGCACTCATCACCAAGAATAGTGAATGATCACATAAGATAGATAAGATGATAATATTAAGCAAACATTAAGTGTAGCTTATGATCAAACACATGATCATCAATGTCTCACGAGCAATGACATAGTATCTCACACAAAAGAAAACAAAGTTCGAAAACCACCAAATAAAACAAGAGAGAATAAAAGCAACACTCTCTCTCGAAGCCTATGATCTATACATTTTCTCCCCCTTTGGCAACTAGTTACCAAAAAGTTCCTAGAAAATGCATAGTGCTAAGTCGACACTCAGGCTTGATCTTCAGGTGGTGGTGGAGTCCGGAGCACTCCAAGGACGAAGCCTTCTGTAGACGTGGTCGGAGTCGAGGCTGAAGTGGACGCTGGAGCTGGTGGTACTGAGGCTATAGCTGGTGCAGACGTGGTGGCTCTGGGGTCAGCAACTGGCACTGCAGACGACCTCGGACCTCGTGGCACTCTGGCAAAGGCATCAGTTGTAGTCTTTCCTCTCCTCTCCTGCATGTCATCCTGGAGCTGCTCCACTGCAGTCTAAATCTCTGTCACTTTGACATCCAAGTCATAGAACTTTTGTTCCATGATCCTCTCTAAGCTCTGCTGATTCTGAGTGAGGGTGGCCAGTCCTTGCTCAATCCTCAGTGTGGATTCAATCAATTAACCAAGCTGCTCTTGTTTGGTTTTCAAGAAATACTCAGATGCCTCCTCTTGAGTTGGCATCTTGGCAGCTTTCTCCTTCCTTGCCTTCTCCTTCTTTGCTTGTGCTTGTCCAGATGATGGTTCATTCTCATTCATGACAACTTGATTATCTTCAAAATTTGGACAGATGGGTAGGTGTTCCTTGTCCAATAAGTATATGCCTGTGCCCATCTTGGAGTTGATTAACTCCTGAATTTGTGGGGCATATCCACAGCTCCTCTTCTGATCAGCTGATGTCCTCTTAATGGTCTCTACCATGAGGCTCATCACTTTGAACTTCTGTGGCACATCAAATATATGAAGCAAATTGATCGCATGGCCTCTGATCATCTTGTGATCACCTGACTTGGGCAACAAGGTGTGCCTAAGGATCCAGTTGATAGTTGGCAGCCCTGACAGAAGATAATGCACTGAGCCAAACTTGAAAGTATCAAGTGCTTCATTTGGAATTTCCTTGTACATGTTGGACATAGAGTTGTGGTCCATCTTCTTCTTGGCATATACATCCAAGTCATCTTCCTGCTCTTCTGGGGCATTGATTAGCTGAGCCCATTCAGCAACTATAGATTGGTACCTCGTACCTTCAGACATCCAAGTTATCCTACCATCTGGATAGAAGTGTGCCGTGGAGTAGAATTGCATAATAAGTTCCTCGTTCCACTTTGTGAGCTCCTGCCCAACAAGGTCTGCTACTCCACAAGCATTGAAGCTGTCTTGCACTCCAGGATAGTGCTCTTCATTGTCCTTGAGGCACTCCCAATCACCCCATATCATGTCACAAACTATGGGCTTCTTGTCCAACAAAACTGTCTCATAGAAGTCCTGCTGTTCCTTAGTGTGAAACCTGTAATCAACAGCAGTTCTTCTCCTTGAAGCATACGGATCTGCTTCTCTCCACTTCCTCAGCCCTGAGTCTCTTCTGAGCTTCATGTCCTCAGCCACAGGATGAGCATCATTGTGGTCTGGGATCTTGGGCTTGAGCTTTCTCAGAACATGCTCTTCATCATCTTCTTCAGCAGCTTCAGGCACTGGGGCCTTGTTCTTTTCAGTTGCAGGTATGCTCCTCGTATTTCTCTTTGGAGCTGTCTTGACCTTTGATGCAACCTTGGGTGCTTCCTTGGGCTTAGATGCAGTAGCCCCTGATTTGATAGCATCACCCATTAGCTTGGGTGCCTTAGGTGCTGGTGCAGCAACCTCTTCTTCTTCCTCTTCTTCCATGATGGAAGCCTTTCCAAGCACTCTGGCTATGGTCTTCTTGACCCTTTCCTTCCTTTTCTTTCCTTCAGCAGCAACTGGCTCTATGGTTGCAGGCTTTTCAGGAATCTGAGTTGAGGCTCTGGCCTTTGGCATAGGCTGCCTACCTGCTGGCCTTTTGATTTTCAATCCTGGCTTTGTGCCCTGTGCTGGCTCAACTCTCTTGGAAGTTGCTTCCTCTTCTGCCACATAATCCTCATCTTCTGAGTCTGAGGTTCTCTTCTTTCTCTGTCTTGTGGCAGCTTTAGGCAGATTGCTAGGGGTGCTCCTGCTGCTATCATCTGAGGAACTTGAGGGACTAGTGCCCTCACTCATCTGCACTTGCTGCTCTGACAAGTTTTGGCTATCACTTTGGTCTGACATGATGCAAACTCTGACTGCCGACCCTGTGAATAGGTTATAGATGAGATATAGTGGATAAGCATCACAAAATGCAGAGATTTTTGCAAAAGAGTAATTCAAAAACTTAGTTTTAGTTTCCCACTGAAAGCATCTCGGATCTACCGATTTCTAAACTCGGTGATACCGAAGCAGTTTTGGCACCTAAACTAGTGAACTCGGTCAGACCGAGTCACAGTTCGGTGGCACCGGGACTGCTAGGGTTTCACAGAGTTCCAAAATCGGTCACACCGATAAGTAATTCTCGGTCAGACCGAGTCTCACTTGTGCAATGGCATAAGCCAAATCGGTGGGACCGAGTTTTTCAACTCGGTGGGTCTGAGATGGTTTCGGCGGAAACCTAACCCTAAAATTTTCGAATTAAACCTAATCTATGAGTTCATTGACTGGATAGAAGTTTAACAAACGTGGCAAGAATCATGATGATCACAATGTGCTAAGAATCGGATTGGGGAATAGCACAAAGATCGAGTCCATACCCTAGTTCGGCGGAGACTCGCTACGGCGGCAACGGCGGGGTTGAATTTCCGTTGACGGCGACGGAGACCAGCGACTGGAGGCGGCTGGCGGCGAGGAGACGATCTAGAGACCAAGTTGGCAGAGCAGGCTATCGCGCGGGCGAAGGGGTTCGGAGAAATTTCCAAATTTTTGCCCGTGACTATATATAGCCCGACCCTGTCGGTGTGACCGAGTGGAACAACTCGGTGTCACCGAGATGCAAAACTGTATACAGTTGTTGCAACTCGGTGTGACCAAATGGTTCAAATCGGTTGCACCGAGATCGAAAACCTAGATCAACTTAATGATCTCAGTAGGACCGAAAGTAGGGTATCGGTCAGACCGAGAATCATAAAGATGTTTTGGAAGTTTAAGTCTATGACGAATCGGGGACTCCGAGCGCTCCTCACACAGTGGTTCGAATCGACTTGATCAAATTTTGTGATGCAATATGAATAGAGTTTGAGACGAGAAAAGCATAGATAGCTAGAGGAGGTTCTTAGGCATTCTTGTCCATCCACTTGGCAAAAGGAAATAAAACCAAACAATCAAAACAATAAGTGGATGTCCTCGAATGAGTAAAATATGCAACCAGCATGCTCACACAATAAGATGGCAAATGAAATATGTGACAAGGCATGCACAACCAATTCTAGCATCTATCAAGCAATTTGCGATGACAAGGTCATCTATATATGAGTATATTGACTTAGGAGTCAAGTGAGAACACTTGATCATAGGTCATACTCATCGTTTAAGCTCAAGTGGGGTTACCACTTTTACATAAAGCATTGTTGTGTTCACATCTTAAGAGTTGCTTTAGCTCAAGTCTTAGAGTAAAGCTCCCCCTAGATGTGATATCCCCCCTTAGAGGGATGAACTAACCTCGGGTTTTGTCGATGATGACTTCATGTAGATGTTGAAGATGTGGATGCTAAATGTTGATGTAGATCACTTGGAGCTATCCATTTGAGTGAATTGCACTTTCAATACCTACATGGGTTAGTCCCACAAGGAACAAACAAGGATATCCATAGACATAGAGTGATGCACACACAAGATGATGTCCATGAAAACTTTTAGGTTAGCTTGTCCCTTGTCTTACCAACAAGAGGGTTTGTGACTCCTTGAACTAGTGCAAGATGTGGAAGTTGATTGCACTTGTTCTTGCCAAAATGATAAGAGTGAAGTATGTTGGCGGAGTCACCCTCAAGAACTCTCTAGTTCTTCTTGTTTTGGATCCACATCATCTTGATGGGAATCCTTGGAGTTGTAGTCGTACTTGATGAAGTGGAACTTGAAGTAGTCTTGGGAATCCACTTGACTAGGGTCTTAGGAGCTTCTTCAAATGCATCAATTTCCTCTTGAAACTTGTCCTTGCCTTTTTGCTCGTAGTCTTGTGGTGGAAGATCATCTTGAGCTTGTGTCCCCTTGAAAGAAGTATACTTCTCTTGTTGAGGGACAAACTTCGTCTTGGGTTATTGATCTTCTTCCCATTCAACTCCATTGGCATTGAACTTTCATTCAAAACCAACACCTTGATTCTTCCGGTGCATTCCTTGCTTGCGCACAATTTCCTCGAATTGCTTACTCCCGGCAAGGCTTTTGTACACTCCTTTCTCTATAATTCCCTTCAATAAGCTATTTTCTTGCTCAAGTGTAACTTGGCTAAGAGAATCATTAGTGGAATCAAGAGAACTACTAGAAGCAACAATATTGGATTTAGCATGATCATTGTTACTGCTAGAGGAAGAATCTTTCTTGTTCTTGTTACTAGACTTGACTTGAGGCATGTAAGTGGATAAGAGTAAACGCTTGGCAATGTAAGAAGAACTTTTCTTGCGGAGATCATCATTGATTGCTTTTAAGAACTCATGCTCTTGCTCAAGATTGAGCTTTTCAAAGCGTAATTTCTCATGAGCTCTTAAAAGTTCTTGATGATCTTCGAAGATAGTTTCATGAGCTAACTTAAGAGTGTTTAGTTCTTTAGTTAGAGCCTCAATCTTCTCCTTATCATTGTCATTTGTTTTATCTTGATTAGCATGATTAATTGACGTTTCATCATAGTACTCATCACTAGAGTTGTCAACAAGCAAATCATCACCTAACAAGTCATCTTCATCACTATTGAAATCAACATACTCGGGGTGTGTTACCGTAGGACCTTTGGCCATGAAGTATCATCCAATTCCTTCATTTTGTGAGTCAAATATGTCGTAGGAGTTGGTTGACACAAGTGCTAGACCGGAAACACCTTCATCTTGAGTATCTTCGGAGTCGGAGTGATAACTTCTCTCGGAGTGGCTGTCGAAGTCGGAGCCGGATACCCATTCACCAACATGAGCTTGATGTCTTCGTTTTGTGTAGCTCCTTGATGACTTTTCCTTCCTTTCCGAATCCTTGCTTCTCCGTGAGTATCTTCGTTCATAACGATCATCTCTACTCCTTCTCTCTCTTGGTGGTGATTCTTTGCTTCTTCTTTTTGGAGAATCTTATCTTCTCTTGTAGGGAGCCGTACACTCATTGGAATAGTGTCCGGGTCTTCCACAACTATAGCAGTTTCGCTCTCGACTAGAAGATCTTTTGTCATTGTAGGACCTTAACTTGAAGCTTCTATCTTTGCTTCTACTCTTGTAGAACTTGTTGAAGTTCTTCACCATTAAGCTCAATTCTTCATTGAAGTTTTGTTTCTCACTTGATGATGTAGGGGCTTCACATGAGGCTTTGTAGGCACCACTTGATTTGTTGTGAAGTTCCTCTTTATCCTTAACTAACACCTCATGAGCAACAATTCTTCCAATCACCTCCGTTGGCTTGAGATCTTTGTAATTGGGCATCATTTGGATCAATGTGCACACGGTATCATATTTTCCATCCAATGCTCTTAGAATCTTCTTGATGATGAATCTATCGGTCATCTCTTCACTTCCTAAGCCGGCAATCTCATTTGTGATGAGAGCAAGCCTAGAGTACATTTCAGCGACACCTTCACCATCCTTCATTTTGAACTTGTCAAGTTGACTTTGAAGCACATCCAACTTGGATTCCTTGACGGAGTCGGTACCTTCGTGCATATCAATCAAAGTGTCCCAAATTTCCTTTGCATTCTCAAGACGGCTGATTTTGTTGAATTCTTCGGGGCACAATCCGTTGAAGAGAATATCACAAGCTTGAGAATTGTATTGCAACATCTTCAACTCATCCGCGGTAGCTTCACGGTTTGGTTCTTTCCCATCAAAGAAGTCACCTTGCAAACCAACACACACAATAGCCCAAACGGCGGGGTTATGTCCAAGAATATGCACTTTCATTTTATGCTTCCAACTAGCAAAATTAGTACCATCAAAGTAAGGACCTCTATGGTGATAATTTCCCTCGCTAGACGCCATACTCTCCTAGGTTGTGAAACCAAGGCTATGACCACCAAAAGCTATGGAGATCAAAGAAAACGGATAGGAAAAATCAGTAGGACCGAGTTTGGCTTAGAGTTTAGGTCATATGTGGATATGGGAAAGTAGTTGAGGGTTTTGGAGCATATCATTAAGCTCATGAAGCAAGAGGCTCATTAAGCAACACCTCATCCCTCCTTGATAGTATTGGCTTTTCCTATGGACTCAATGTGATCTTGGATCACTAAAATATAAAATGAAGAGTCTTGAGCTTTTGAGCTTGAGCCAATCCTTTGTCCTTAGCATTTTGAGGGTTCCACTTTCACATCCATGCCATGCCAATCATTGAGCTTTCCTGAAATAGTCATCTTGGAATAGCATTAGCTCAATGAGCTATATGTTGTTATGAATTATCGAAACCACCTAGGGATAGTTGCACTTTCATACGTACAGAGCCATATTGCACAGTTCCTAATGCCCCGCCAGGCTTTTCCGGCTCCTTGGGCTTAATTGGGAGGCGCTAGTTTAAATATGCTACTAGCTGGAAGCTGCAAGCGAGGTGCGGCTAGGGCGAGCACGCGAGCCATGGGATGCTGGGAAGGAAAACCCGTTCACGTGGCTAGGCTGTCCAGTGCACCCAGATTGTGGGGCCGCGCGTCCGTTTGACTTCAAAACTCAAACTACCCGTGTAAAATATTGGATCGCAGCGAAGTGTAGTAGTACTATTTAAAAAAAAGGCCGCCGTGCATTCGGCCGGGATCGAACCCACAAAACGAGGTATACTCTCCCGCGACCACTAGTAGTACTCGTTGGAGTACAACGCAACCTAGAATCGCCTTTTGTCGCTAGTTGTACGTACATTGTTCCTTACAAGAAACCCCTAAGAGCATGGTTAATTGTATAGCCAGCTGCTGGCTATAAGCCAATGCCATGTCATCTACAACCCATCTTATAGCCAACATGTAGTAGTAGTTTATTTCTTATAGCCCGCTGACTCAGCTCTATTGTACTTGCTCTAATAATGGAATAAACCACTAAAATGCCAAGAAACTACTACCACTTGCATACGTGGCAGACTTAAGATAAGACTTCCTTATCAACCATTGTACATGCTCTTACCAAAAAAAATCCTCGAGTGACCTCCTACCTCCGGCCCGTCCACCTAGTCATCCTCGGCCATGGGACGCAACTACCGCCGCCGGCAGAAGGCGAGGTCAAAAACGCCGGCGGTGCAGAGCCCATGTTGCGGCAACCCGGATGCCAGCTCCGTAGGCTCCGTCCAGCTGCTTGTCCCCAAGGTTTGCTAGCTAGATTGGCAAGGCCGCGCGGCGGCTTGCTCGTGCGCGCCGCGCTAAGGCCAGCCATCTGGCTCGAGCGAAGGCCAGCGCGGCGGCTTGCTCGCTCGTGAGTCACGCTCGGGCCAGCCTGCCAACACGTGCGGAGGCCAGCGCGGCGTCCGGCCCGTCCGGCAGAGCAGCGGCCAACTCGCTCATCACCGGCGCCACCGACGAACACGCATCAGTACTGTTTGAAGTAATGTTCAGGAAAAATAATGATTTGAGGGGGAATAACAGGATAGAAGGTCAGATGTGGGTCCCTCGTGTCAAC